>NC_134516.1:3942773-4014499 GCF_027942865.1 Odontesthes bonariensis
TGTTTTTTCCTTCCTCGTGCTTGTCCCTCACACACAAGCGCCGCCAAGGATCAAAAATTCACTGGCGCAGCATTAATCTATGCGTGAGCCGTAGCTACACTTTCAGTGTGCGGGTCCCACCTTCACCCACAGCTCATCGCCCACTTCAGTCTGATGCCAAATCGCGTGCTGATCAATTTCAACCTGTTTAGCTTTTCAAACAACTATTCAAACTATAACTTTCATCCAGTTTAACTGCCAGAAAGAAATGATACCTTAAAATGTAGGAAAACGTGTCCTCTTTCACACAAAGTCACGCTCATTGAGCTCTGCCGCACATTTTTCTTACAAATTGCCTCTGAGCCCAGAGGTCGCCTCTACTTTCTGAACAGCGAGCGTTTGTTGGAGACAGTGGAGCGCAGCCTAAGTCATAGTGCAATTTTAAGCAGCCAAAGTGAGCGCACCTGTCAGAGACACAGGCGAGCCGCACGCGCTCCTGTTCCCGGGGCAACGCCTCGTTAGCCGGCTGTCACACATCAGCAGTGACGTCAGCATGCTGAGAGACACCACGGGTCAGACTTTGCTCAAAATAAAGTTCCAAAAAGTCACAAAAATAACACTTTTCTTTCTTTCTTTCAGACATTTCAATGTCCAATAAACTTCAAAACAGCCTAGACGTAACGATACCGCAGCGCCGCGGATCTTCGGCCGGTCTCGGGTAGCCGGCTTCGGCCGGTGCGGAGAGCTGTTCGTGACGGGGCTGGGGTGCGGCCGGAGGACGGTCGCCCCTCTCCTATCGCGCACCGCATGTTTGTGGAGAACCTGCTGCTAAATCACTTGCAGAGGCCCTGGAGCCTGGTGACTCTTAAAAAAAATAAAATAAAAAATGACATGGAGCTCTGGTCGGGAAGGACCAGAGTCCATGCCCGGGAAGGGCTGCTTGAGTTCAGGTGAGTGTGCCTGGACCAGGCAGCCTGGTGACTAAAGAAAAAAGTGTTTTATAGTACCAGGGGCGTGGAGCTCCAGGGGGTGCGGACTGGATCGTTAGGCCGGGGAGGGGTGCTTAAGTGTGGGTACACAGGTGTGGATGGAGGGCCTTGAGCTCGGTTCTTTATAATCTTTTTTTCTTCTTTTTACAGTACCAGGGGCGTGGAGCTCCAGGCGGTGCGGACTGGATTCTTAGGCCGGGGAGGGGTACTTAAGTGTGGGTACACAGGTGTGGATGGTTGGCCTGGAGCTCGTTTTTTTTTTTTTTTACAGTACCAGGGGCGTGGAGCTCCAGGGGGTGCGGACTGGATCGTTAGGCCGGGGAGGGGTGCTTAAGTGTGGGTACACAGGTGTGGATGGAGGGCCTGGAGCTCGGTTCTTTATAATCTTTTTTTCTTCTTTTTACAGTACCAGGGGTGTGGAGCTCCAGGGGGTGCGGACTGGATCGTTAGGCCGGGGAGGGGTGCTTAAGTGTGGGTACACAGGTGTGGATGGAGGGCCTGGAGCTCGGTTCTTTATAATCTTTTTTTCTTCTTTTTACAGTACCAGGGGCGTGGAGCTCCAGGCGGTGCGGACTGGATTCTTAGGCCGGGGAGGGGTGCTTAAGTGTGGGTACACAGGTGTGGATGGTTGGCCTGGAGCTCGTTTTTTTTTTTTTTTTTACAGTACCAGGGGCGTGGAGCTCCAGGCGGTGCGGACTGGATTCTTAGGCCGGGGAGGGGTGCTTAAGTGTGGGTACACAGGTGTGGATGGAGGGCCTGGAGCTCGGTTCTCCTTAACCCTTAGGGCCGTTTCAAAGCAGTGCGGCAAAGCGTGGCGGAACGGAAGCGATTTTCACCGGCGGAGGTGAAAATACATGGAAACAGATCTGTCCTTGCACACAGACGCAGCGGTAGTCGGGCAGTAGCGGCGCGGGAGACGCCTCCGTCCCGCGCTGCTTTTGGAAAATAGAACTCGAGCGGAATTTGGACGGCAGCGGCCGGCGGCGGCCGGCGGTGTCCCGTTGAAATGGATGGGGAATGCAGACAGGGCTGGAGCGGAACTACCGCGGCCGCAGACTGTCCGGTGTGAAAAGCCAAGTAGAACACAGCGCCTGATAACTGCCGTTGTCTCGCTGCCACGCTCTGGTCTGAAATCGTCCTAACCCGGGGTCGGCTTGTTTGAGAAAGAAACCCAGGAATAGCGTTCTTTTCCGGAGTTAAGACGAAATACAGATTTTTGGTTCAAAAATGATTTGTGTGTGTTTTTTCCTTTCCTTTCAAACTTAAATGTCGGGTTTCCTTCCAAAAATAAACTGCTTTTGGTGCTTCCAATTGTTTGGTCGTTAATTAAATCACAAAAAAAAAAAAAACACGAACCAAACTTGCTTCTAAATAATCCAAATATTTTTCTCCAACGAAAAAGTTCCTAATCTTCTGGCATTTTGCCGTACATACCCTCAAACGAGTGGTTCCTTTCTTCCTTTGTCTAACAATTTTCCGCGTGTAACGGCGACAGTTCCTGTTGTCAGCCAGCGCGCAGTGGGAAAAGTTTCTCCGTGGTCCAAGTTCCAAAGTTGTCCGTAATCCAAAGTTCCAGGAGTTATTGACTAATTGTACTGGTGAAAACAGGTTTTTGGCTTTTCCTGGAGCCCAAGTCCTGTCCGTTTTTGGTAACATGTCATTTCTCCTACGCCCCTTTGGTCCGACCCGTCAATATTCCGAAAATTTCCCATTGATCCTACAGCCCACTCGTCCGAAATGTCTTTGTTCCAGATTAAATTCACCCTTTGTTCCGACAGCTCAATGTTTGAGCCCACACGTACACACGCACGTGCACCTACACGCGTGCACACACACGTGCACTAGCACGTGCACATTAATACACATATGCACACACACGTGCACACACTTACACACGTGCACACGCACGTGCACCTACACATGTGCACACGCACGTGCACACGCATAAATGTGCACACACACACGTGCACTAGCACGTGCACATGCATACACATATGCACACACACGTGCACACACGTACACCTACACACGTGCACACACATGCGCACACACGTGCACACACATGCACTAGCACGTGCACACACACACGTGCACATGCTACTACACACGTGCAAACACTTAGACACACGCATGCACACGAATAAACGTGCACACGCACGTGCACACGCATAAACGTAAACACGCACGTGCACACGCATAAACGTGCACTAGCACGTGCACCTACACACGTGCACACACGTGCACACGCACGTGCACCTACACATGTGCACACGCACGTGCACACGCATAAATGTGCACACACACACACGTGCACTAGCACGTGCACGTGCATACACATATGCACACACACGTGCACGCACGTACACCTACACACGTGCACACACATGCGCACACACGTGCACACACATGCACTAGCACGTGCACACACATGCACTAGCACGTGCACACACACACGTGCACATTTTACTACACACGTGCAAACACTTAGACACACGCGTGCACACGAATAAACGTGCACACGCACGTGCACACGCATAAACGTAAACACGCACGTGCACACGCATAAACGTGCACTAGCACGTGCACCTACACACGTGCACACACGTGCACTAGCACTCCCAGGAGTCTGGGAGGAGTCTCTGCCTCAGTGGGAGGAGTCTCTTTCTTAGGGGGAGGAGTCTCTTAGGGGGAGGAGTCTCTTAGGAGGAGGAGTCTCTAACTCAGGGGGAGGAGTCTCTTAAGGGGAGGAGTCTCTGTCTCAGGGGAGGAGTCTCTTAGGGGGAGGATTCTCCTGGGGGAGGAGTCTCTTGGGGGAGGAGTCTCGTCCTAAGTGGGAGGAGTCTCTTGGGGGAGGAGTCTCTTCCTCAGTGGGAGGAGTCTCTTAGGGGGAGGAGTCTCTTGGGGGAGGAGTCTCTGCCTCAGGGGGAGGAGTCTGTTAGGGGGAGGAGTCTCTTAAGGGGAGGAGTCTCTCAGAGGGAGGAGTCTCTGTCTTAGTGGGGGGAGTGTGTTAGGGGGAGGAGTCTCTCAGGGGGAGGAGTCTCTTGGGGGTGTAGTCTCTCAGGGGGAGGAGTCTCTCAGGGGGAGGAGTCTCTGCCTCAGAGGGAGGAGTCTCTCAGGGGGAGGAGTCTGTTAGGAGGAGGAGTCTCTTAGGGGGAGGAGTCTCTTGGGGGGAGGAGTCTCTTGGGGGTGTAGTCTCTCAGGGGGAGGAGTCTCTCAGGGGGAGGAGTCTCTGCCTCAGAGGGAGGAGTCTCTCAGGGGGAGGAGTCTGTTAGGAGGAGGAGTCTCTTAGTGGGAGGAGTCTCTCAGGGGGAGGAGTCTCTTAGTGGGAGGAGTCTGTTAGGAGGAGGAGTCTCTCAGTTGGAGGAGTCTCTGCCTCAGGGGGTGGAGTCTCTTAGGGGGAGGAGTCTCTCAGTGGGAGGAGTCTGTTAGGAGGAGGAGTCTCTTAGTGGGAGGAGTCTGTTAGGAGGAGGAGTCTGTTAGGAGGAGGAGTCTCTTAGTGGGAGGAGTCTCTTAGTGGGAGGGGTCTCTTGGGGGGAGGAGTCTCTGCCTCAGAGGGAGGAGTCTCTCAGGGGGAGGAGTCTCTCAGGGGGAGGAGTCTCTGCCTCAGAGGGAGGAGTCTCTCAGGGGGAGGAGTCTCTCAGGGGGAGGAGTCTCTCAGGGGGAGGAGTCTGTTAGGAGGAGGAGTCTCTTAGGGGGAGGAGTCTCTTGGGGGTGTAGTCTCTCAGGGGGAGGAGTCTCTCAGGGGGAGGAGTCTGTTAGGAGGAGGAGTCTCTTAGGGGGAGGAGTCTCTTGGGGGTGTAGTCTCTCAGGGGGAGGAGTCTCTGCCTCAGAGGGAGAAGTCTCTCAGGGGGAGGAGTCTGTTAGGAGGAGGAGTCTCTTCCTCAGGGGGAGGAGTCTCTGCCTCAGGGGGAGGAGTTTCTCAGGGGGAGGAGTCTCTTGGGGGTGTAGTCTCTCAGGGGGAGGAGTCTCTCAGGGGGAGGAGTCTCTATCTCAGAGGGAGGAGTCTCTCAGGGGGAGGAGTCTCTGCCTCAGAGGGAGGAGTCTCAGGGGGAGGAGTCTCTGTCTCAGGGGAGGAGTCTCTGTCTCAGGGGAGGAGTCTCTCAGGGGGAGGAGTCTCTGCCTCAGGGGGTGGAGTCTCTGCCTCTGAGGGAGGAGTCTCTTAGGGGGAGGAGTCTGTTAGGAGGAGGAGTCTCTTAGTGGGAGGAGTCTGTTAGGAGGAGGAGTCTCTTAGTGGGAGGAGTCTGTTAGGAGGAGGAGTCTCTTCCTCAGGGGGAGGAGTCTCTGCCTCAGGGGGAGGAGTCTCTCAGTGGGAGGAGTCTGTTAGGAGGAGGAGTCTGTTAGGAGGAGGAGTCTCTTCCTCAGGGGGAGGAGTCTCTGCCTCAGGGGGAGGAGTCTCTTAGGGGAAGGGAAGCTTAGAGAAGGCCCAATGAGAATATGTTCTTTTTGTGCTTCTCGAAAAGGTTCAAACGTGACATGTTATCTGAGGTGATTGAAGGAATTCTTTATGCACTATTTTTCATTTGAAAAAAAACACTGGAATTCACATCCAAAGGGAGAGAGAGCACTTTTGCCTTCTTATCATGTGTCGAAACTGTAAAACATTGAGTTGTGGAGCGTGTTTTCAATAATGATTCTAAATTAAAGTAGTTTTACACTCCTTTGTGGTTTGGTGTGCGCCTTTGTTGAATCCAGTGTATATTTTCTTCAGAAGATTATGTGAAAGTGCAAGAAAAAAAAGAACATTTTCTCCAGTTCTTCCTGTTACATCATTCCATGATTGTAATAAATGTTCTCAGTGACGACGGGTCCTCAATTCAGTTCAATCACACCTTATTAATCCATTATGCTGCTGCATAAATCATTGTTATACAAGTGTATATATGATAATAGGTGGATAACAAAATTAAATTCTAGGAAGCTGAAAAGTATCCCCACTCCTGCCCACCAGCCTCACCAACGAGATCACATGTAAAGTAAAGATCCAACGACATTTTAATTCCACACACAGCTGAGAACAGGGAAAACACTGGGAGTCAAACACCTGAACATAAGCTGAGCGGTGCCAGATCCTCCACCCTCCAGCAGCAGCTTCAGGATAAGGCCGGGCCTCCTCCAGGTTCACACTCTGGACACGGAATGATGGAAGAGAGGAATGAAAGGAAGCCACAGGCAGCAACAACCCACACAATGTTGAATTATTTCAAGATATTTCAAATTTTATTCATTTAATGTAGAAAAAGTCAGATGTGGCCTTGAACTCTGCACATATGACTGTATTTCCCATGCTACACTGCCCCCTGGTGGACATAGATAGATAGATAATTGTTTTGTTGCAGCAGCGTACACTAAAATATATGAAAACAATTAAAGTAAAAACAAGCAAATAGAATAAAATGAATATAAAATAAATAAAATAAAAATAGTGAATAAACATTCGCTATATACAAATCTACAGTATTTTTTTTCTTTGTTATTGTTTTTTTTTTAGGAGAGACTTCAAGCCTATTGAGCTTGAAGTTCTCTTCCAGCCAGAGGGGAGGTGTTGTAGATGGTGATGGCTGCTGGATTGTAGGGAAGTGCTAATCTATTGCATTATCTGTGGGGTGTTATTGTGTTTCTCTATTATCACATAAAGCAGGGGTCTCAAACTGACCCGTGAAGGGGCCGGTGGGGCTGCAGGTTTCTGTTCCAACCCTGCAGCAGCACAGCCGACTTGTTTCAATAAATCAACTGAACTGGTTGAGACCTTCAGTGCAGACAGTTCAGCTGCAGGTCGTCGGGAACAGGGTTGCCAACTCCCTGAAAAAAATTATATAAGGGACACCTCATTGGCAGGAACGGCCGACCCGATGCCTTCACCCTTCCTGGCCTGGTGATTTTTTTTTTTTTGGCTCTTTTTTTTGAAAGTGAAATGATTCTTTAACTAATTGACTCGAACCTTCATATGAACAAAATGACTTTGGAACAGATTTCCCTCCATTTCAGACACAACGGGACAACAATGCTGTCAGCAAAACATTCAGACTCACAAAGTTTTTTTTATTTATTTAAACATGTCACATAGACAGAACGATGACATACTCAAAAGTAAACAGTTTGTGTTTTTTTAACTTCACATATTCACACCTCCACATATAGTAAAAATTGAAAGAAAATAAATGATTGTAGTGTGGGCTATCTCTTATAGAAAAATAAATATTGAAAGATCTTAAATGCACAAGATAAAAAAGGGGATAATAAATAATAAAAAACAAGCAGAAAAGAAAAGGTAAGTCCATTCTAAACAGTTACGGGGGGTTAGGACAGGTTGAGATTTGCTATGAGTGTGTATCATTTATCTGCATGGGGATTATTTACATGTTGCAGACATTTTTGGAACGAGGATATATCATTTTTTAATGCAAGCCATGAAGGGGGGATTTGGCATATCGACACTTGTGAATATAATATTTAGTGATGATGATGAGGTTATTTACCAAGAACTCTGTTATTTTATCTTTGAGGATTAGCCTACTTGGATGTTTTGAAAAGAGCAGAAATCCGTGTTTATGGAACTGGACGATAAGAAATCACGGAGAGATTTCCACAGATTTTGGACAGTCTCACATTCATAAAATATGTTGTTTCCAGATTTGTTTTGCAATTCTAACAGTTTTCTACAACAAATTTAAATCTTCTTTTTAAAAATTCCTTTGAGGGATAGATGCTGTTTATATTTTTGAAATGAACTTCTTTACATTTTGGGGGAATTTGAAGTATTTTGTGTGAATAGTTGATTTTTCAGATTTGTTATAATCTCTAAGAATGAATGAGCTTCTTGCTATACCTGGATATAAGGTGTTTACTGAATACTGTCTTAAAAATGTATTGTTACAGTTTTCACTTACTAGGTCCAAATCATCTAACTTTATTTGATGTAAATTTGGAGTTGGAATGGTCAAGATATTGATCCTCTTTGTGAGCGTTCAACAGCAACATTCAGCCACATTGTGCCATCAGGAACCAGCTCCAGTCCAGGTGTCCTTTCATCATCTAACAGGAAGTGAATGTGTGAAACATCAGGATGAACCCCGGCTGCTCACCAGACCTCTGCTCATTGGAGCAGAATCAGTGAACATCTGTCAGCAGGTTGGAATCCATCTGGGCTGATGGCAGCTCAGTGATTCCTCTCTGATGTCACAGTTTGTCACATGTGCAGCAAACTAACTGCAGCTGACATCAGCTGAATGGGCTCAGCCGAAGTGAGCTGCAGAGAAACACAACCTGCTGACACTCAGTGTGAAGCTTTGACTGGAAACACACAAATCCAGGATGCAGAGGTTCTTCAGTGAATGTGGTGCTGAAGGTGTGGAGGAGGATCAGTGTGTCAGAGGAGACTCTGTAGAAGGATTGGTTCATCTCTTCCAGGTGGGCCTTTAAAGATGTCTTCCTGTCTGATGGATGTTTCTGCTCTGCCTGCTTTCCTGGATGCTGCTTCAATCTGTCTGACCTCATGTTCATCATTGACCTCTCCGCTCCCTCCCTCTGTGATGTAGAGCTCTGTGTAGATCTGATTCAGAAGGGTTGGCTGTCCTGCTTTAGGAATCCCCTCAAACACACACTGGAACTTCTTCTTCAGAGCACATTTAACTTTACGTCCACAAACTGCAGCAACAAGTTCTGAATGAAGACAAGAAATAACATCAGTAAACAGACATTTCAACCCTGTACAGAATGAGTATCTGAACATCTGCTGCTCTGTGTGCTGAGACATCAGTAAATGTGTCATTTATCCAGCAGGTTAAACCTTTAGAGAAATCCTCTTACTGCTCTGCAGACGGTCAGCCAGCTCCTCCTGCTTCATTCTCCTCAGGAAGTGAACTGTGATCTTCACTAATGCCTCTCTGCTGCTCCTCTGCTCTTCATCCTCACCCTCCCTCTGACTCTCTAAGCATTCTGGGTAATCTGGACTCAGAGCCTTCTGCATCTTCTTCAGCTCCTCCTTCACAAAAGTGAGCATGTTGTCCTCCAGCAGCTGGAACAGAAAACTATATGAATGAGCCCATCAGACTGAAACCATGGAGCCAAACATCAGATCGGACCAGAACCGGAAAAACGTATGAACAAACTGATAAATGTGGTCACAGAAGTTTGCATCAACGTGTAATAATCAGTGTTTGTTCAAATATATTAAAAAAATAGGGCTGGGCGAGTTAACTCGTTACTATCGCGTTAACTTGTCAATTATTTAACGCCGATGAATATTTTATCTCACATTACTCTTTTTTTTTTTTTTTAAATGTAAAAATAATTATTTAATTTTTTTTATGACTTAATAACACATATCAAATCACCATAAATGATATGATGTCACGTTCAATCGCTGCATCAAGTTTCCATTTTTTTCTAAACTTGTAAATGGAGATAATCTCCCAAAGAAATGATTTTTAACAGTCTTTAGGCAGGAATTTTCTCAAATCTCCACTTGTAAAATTAGAGCATTCTCTAGGTAACACAGTAACATCTTTTAACATGTAATCAATTTTAACAACAATTTCAATATGAAATAATGCATACATTTTACTAAATAACATCATGAATTAAACGCCTGCCGACGATCTTGCTAGCAAACATTCTTGCTAGCAAACGTTCTTGCTAGCAAACATTCTTGCTAGCAAACGTTCTTGCTAGCAAACGTTCTTTTTCTTTTTTTCCTCTCTTTGCTTTAAAAGATACAAAAATAGAGCAAAAACTTCTTTTTTTTTTTTTTTAATACTTTATTTTTTAAATACGCTAGCAAACGATCTTGCTAGCCATTAGCTTCACATATCATTGATATCACTCACCGGAGTTTCCACAGTAAGCTACCATTATCCAGCCCCGTCAATGTCAGCGATATACACCATGCAGCACTCCCTCTCGCACACTTTATCCTCGATTCTTTTTTTCTTTAGAATTTCCTCTGTGCTTTGCATCTCACCGCTCACATGGCTGGGCTCTCTCCTTATGCTCGGTTTGTTTTTTCCTTCCTCGTGCTTGTCCCTCACACACAAGCGCCGCCAAGGATCAAAAATTCACTGGCGCAGCATTAATCTATGCGTGAGCCGTAGCTACACTTTCAGTGTGCGGGTCCCACCTTCACCCACAGCTCATCGCCCACTTCAGTCTGATGCCAAATCGCGTGCTGATCAATTTCAACCTGTTTAGCTTTTCAAACAACTATTCAAACTATAACTTTCATCCAGTTTAACTGCCAGAAAGAAATGATACCTTAAAATGTAGGAAAACGTGTCCTCTTTCACACAAAGTCACGCTCATTGAGCTCTGCCGCACATTTTTCTTACAAATTGCCTCTGAGCCCAGAGGTCGCCTCTACTTTCTGAACAGCGAGCGTTTGTTGGAGACAGTGGAGCGCAGCCTAAGTCATAGTGCAATTTTAAGCAGCCAAAGTGAGCGCACCTGTCAGAGACACAGGCGAGCCGCACGCGCTCCTGTTCCCGGGGCAACGCCTCGTTAGCCGGCTGTCACACATCAGCAGTGACGTCAGCATGCTGAGAGACACCACGGGTCAGACTTTGCTCAAAATAAAGTTCCAAAAAGTCACAAAAATAACACTTTTCTTTCTTTCTTTCAGACATTTCAATGTCCAATAAACTTCAAAACAGCCTAGACGTAACGATACCGCAGCGCCGCGGATCTTCGGCCGGTCTCGGGTAGCCGGCTTCGGCCGGTGCGGAGAGCTGTTCGTGACGGGGCTGGGGTGCGGCCGGAGGACGGTCGCCCCTCTCCTATCGCGCACCGCATGTTTGTGGAGAACCTGCTGCTAAATCACTTGCAGAGGCCCTGGAGCCTGGTGACTCTTAAAAAAAATAAAATAAAAAATGACATGGAGCTCTGGTCGGGAAGGACCAGAGTCCATGCCCGGGAAGGGCTGCTTGAGTTCAGGTGAGTGTGCCTGGACCAGGCAGCCTGGTGACTAAAGAAAAAAGTGTTTTATAGTACCAGGGGCGTGGAGCTCCAGGGGGTGCGGACTGGATCGTTAGGCCGGGGAGGGGTGCTTAAGTGTGGGTACACAGGTGTGGATGGAGGGCCTTGAGCTCGGTTCTTTATAATCTTTTTTTCTTCTTTTTACAGTACCAGGGGCGTGGAGCTCCAGGCGGTGCGGACTGGATTCTTAGGCCGGGGAGGGGTACTTAAGTGTGGGTACACAGGTGTGGATGGTTGGCCTGGAGCTCGTTTTTTTTTTTTTTTACAGTACCAGGGGCGTGGAGCTCCAGGGGGTGCGGACTGGATCGTTAGGCCGGGGAGGGGTGCTTAAGTGTGGGTACACAGGTGTGGATGGAGGGCCTGGAGCTCGGTTCTTTATAATCTTTTTTTCTTCTTTTTACAGTACCAGGGGTGTGGAGCTCCAGGGGGTGCGGACTGGATCGTTAGGCCGGGGAGGGGTGCTTAAGTGTGGGTACACAGGTGTGGATGGAGGGCCTGGAGCTCGGTTCTTTATAATCTTTTTTTCTTCTTTTTACAGTACCAGGGGCGTGGAGCTCCAGGCGGTGCGGACTGGATTCTTAGGCCGGGGAGGGGTGCTTAAGTGTGGGTACACAGGTGTGGATGGTTGGCCTGGAGCTCGTTTTTTTTTTTTTTTTTACAGTACCAGGGGCGTGGAGCTCCAGGCGGTGCGGACTGGATTCTTAGGCCGGGGAGGGGTGCTTAAGTGTGGGTACACAGGTGTGGATGGAGGGCCTGGAGCTCGGTTCTCCTTAACCCTTAGGGCCGTTTCAAAGCAGTGCGGCAAAGCGTGGCGGAACGGAAGCGATTTTCACCGGCGGAGGTGAAAATACATGGAAACAGATCTGTCCTTGCACACAGACGCAGCGGTAGTCGGGCAGTAGCGGCGCGGGAGACGCCTCCGTCCCGCGCTGCTTTTGGAAAATAGAACTCGAGCGGAATTTGGACGGCAGCGGCCGGCGGCGGCCGGCGGTGTCCCGTTGAAATGGATGGGGAATGCAGACAGGGCTGGAGCGGAACTACCGCGGCCGCAGACTGTCCGGTGTGAAAAGCCAAGTAGAACACAGCGCCTGATAACTGCCGTTGTCTCGCTGCCACGCTCTGGTCTGAAATCGTCCTAACCCGGGGTCGGCTTGTTTGAGAAAGAAACCCAGGAATAGCGTTCTTTTCCGGAGTTAAGACGAAATACAGATTTTTGGTTCAAAAATGATTTGTGTGTGTTTTTTCCTTTCCTTTCAAACTTAAATGTCGGGTTTCCTTCCAAAAATAAACTGCTTTTGGTGCTTCCAATTGTTTGGTCGTTAATTAAATCACAAAAAAAAAAAAAACACGAACCAAACTTGCTTCTAAATAATCCAAATATTTTTCTCCAACGAAAAAGTTCCTAATCTTCTGGCATTTTGCCGTACATACCCTCAAACGAGTGGTTCCTTTCTTCCTTTGTCTAACAATTTTCCGCGTGTAACGGCGACAGTTCCTGTTGTCAGCCAGCGCGCAGTGGGAAAAGTTTCTCCGTGGTCCAAGTTCCAAAGTTGTCCGTAATCCAAAGTTCCAGGAGTTATTGACTAATTGTACTGGTGAAAACAGGTTTTTGGCTTTTCCTGGAGCCCAAGTCCTGTCCGTTTTTGGTAACATGTCATTTCTCCTACGCCCCTTTGGTCCGACCCGTCAATATTCCGAAAATTTCCCATTGATCCTACAGCCCACTCGTCCGAAATGTCTTTGTTCCAGATTAAATTCACCCTTTGTTCCGACAGCTCAATGTTTGAGCCCACACGTACACACGCACGTGCACCTACACGCGTGCACACACACGTGCACTAGCACGTGCACATTAATACACATATGCACACACACGTGCACACACTTACACACGTGCACACGCACGTGCACCTACACATGTGCACACGCACGTGCACACGCATAAATGTGCACACACACACGTGCACTAGCACGTGCACATGCATACACATATGCACACACACGTGCACACACGTACACCTACACACGTGCACACACATGCGCACACACGTGCACACACATGCACTAGCACGTGCACACACACACGTGCACATGCTACTACACACGTGCAAACACTTAGACACACGCATGCACACGAATAAACGTGCACACGCACGTGCACACGCATAAACGTAAACACGCACGTGCACACGCATAAACGTGCACTAGCACGTGCACCTACACACGTGCACACACGTGCACACGCACGTGCACCTACACATGTGCACACGCACGTGCACACGCATAAATGTGCACACACACACACGTGCACTAGCACGTGCACGTGCATACACATATGCACACACACGTGCACGCACGTACACCTACACACGTGCACACACATGCGCACACACGTGCACACACATGCACTAGCACGTGCACACACATGCACTAGCACGTGCACACACACACGTGCACATTTTACTACACACGTGCAAACACTTAGACACACGCGTGCACACGAATAAACGTGCACACGCACGTGCACACGCATAAACGTAAACACGCACGTGCACACGCATAAACGTGCACTAGCACGTGCACCTACACACGTGCACACACGTGCACTAGCACTCCCAGGAGTCTGGGAGGAGTCTCTGCCTCAGTGGGAGGAGTCTCTTTCTTAGGGGGAGGAGTCTCTTAGGGGGAGGAGTCTCTTAGGAGGAGGAGTCTCTAACTCAGGGGGAGGAGTCTCTTAAGGGGAGGAGTCTCTGTCTCAGGGGAGGAGTCTCTTAGGGGGAGGATTCTCCTGGGGGAGGAGTCTCTTGGGGGAGGAGTCTCGTCCTAAGTGGGAGGAGTCTCTTGGGGGAGGAGTCTCTTCCTCAGTGGGAGGAGTCTCTTAGGGGGAGGAGTCTCTTGGGGGAGGAGTCTCTGCCTCAGGGGGAGGAGTCTGTTAGGGGGAGGAGTCTCTTAAGGGGAGGAGTCTCTCAGAGGGAGGAGTCTCTGTCTTAGTGGGGGGAGTGTGTTAGGGGGAGGAGTCTCTCAGGGGGAGGAGTCTCTTGGGGGTGTAGTCTCTCAGGGGGAGGAGTCTCTCAGGGGGAGGAGTCTCTGCCTCAGAGGGAGGAGTCTCTCAGGGGGAGGAGTCTGTTAGGAGGAGGAGTCTCTTAGGGGGAGGAGTCTCTTGGGGGGAGGAGTCTCTTGGGGGTGTAGTCTCTCAGGGGGAGGAGTCTCTCAGGGGGAGGAGTCTCTGCCTCAGAGGGAGGAGTCTCTCAGGGGGAGGAGTCTGTTAGGAGGAGGAGTCTCTTAGTGGGAGGAGTCTCTCAGGGGGAGGAGTCTCTTAGTGGGAGGAGTCTGTTAGGAGGAGGAGTCTCTCAGTTGGAGGAGTCTCTGCCTCAGGGGGTGGAGTCTCTTAGGGGGAGGAGTCTCTCAGTGGGAGGAGTCTGTTAGGAGGAGGAGTCTCTTAGTGGGAGGAGTCTGTTAGGAGGAGGAGTCTGTTAGGAGGAGGAGTCTCTTAGTGGGAGGAGTCTCTTAGTGGGAGGGGTCTCTTGGGGGGAGGAGTCTCTGCCTCAGAGGGAGGAGTCTCTCAGGGGGAGGAGTCTCTCAGGGGGAGGAGTCTCTGCCTCAGAGGGAGGAGTCTCTCAGGGGGAGGAGTCTCTCAGGGGGAGGAGTCTCTCAGGGGGAGGAGTCTGTTAGGAGGAGGAGTCTCTTAGGGGGAGGAGTCTCTTGGGGGTGTAGTCTCTCAGGGGGAGGAGTCTCTCAGGGGGAGGAGTCTGTTAGGAGGAGGAGTCTCTTAGGGGGAGGAGTCTCTTGGGGGTGTAGTCTCTCAGGGGGAGGAGTCTCTGCCTCAGAGGGAGAAGTCTCTCAGGGGGAGGAGTCTGTTAGGAGGAGGAGTCTCTTCCTCAGGGGGAGGAGTCTCTGCCTCAGGGGGAGGAGTTTCTCAGGGGGAGGAGTCTCTTGGGGGTGTAGTCTCTCAGGGGGAGGAGTCTCTCAGGGGGAGGAGTCTCTATCTCAGAGGGAGGAGTCTCTCAGGGGGAGGAGTCTCTGCCTCAGAGGGAGGAGTCTCAGGGGGAGGAGTCTCTGTCTCAGGGGAGGAGTCTCTGTCTCAGGGGAGGAGTCTCTCAGGGGGAGGAGTCTCTGCCTCAGGGGGTGGAGTCTCTGCCTCTGAGGGAGGAGTCTCTTAGGGGGAGGAGTCTGTTAGGAGGAGGAGTCTCTTAGTGGGAGGAGTCTGTTAGGAGGAGGAGTCTCTTAGTGGGAGGAGTCTGTTAGGAGGAGGAGTCTCTTCCTCAGGGGGAGGAGTCTCTGCCTCAGGGGGAGGAGTCTCTCAGTGGGAGGAGTCTGTTAGGAGGAGGAGTCTGTTAGGAGGAGGAGTCTCTTCCTCAGGGGGAGGAGTCTCTGCCTCAGGGGGAGGAGTCTCTTAGGGGAAGGGAAGCTTAGAGAAGGCCCAATGAGAATATGTTCTTTTTGTGCTTCTCGAAAAGGTTCAAACGTGACATGTTATCTGAGGTGATTGAAGGAATTCTTTATGCACTATTTTTCATTTGAAAAAAAACACTGGAATTCACATCCAAAGGGAGAGAGAGCACTTTTGCCTTCTTATCATGTGTCGAAACTGTAAAACATTGAGTTGTGGAGCGTGTTTTCAATAATGATTCTAAATTAAAGTAGTTTTACACTCCTTTGTGGTTTGGTGTGCGCCTTTGTTGAATCCAGTGTATATTTTCTTCAGAAGATTATGTGAAAGTGCAAGAAAAAAAAGAACATTTTCTCCAGTTCTTCCTGTTACATCATTCCATGATTGTAATAAATGTTCTCAGTGACGACGGGTCCTCAATTCAGTTCAATCACACCTTATTAATCCATTATGCTGCTGCATAAATCATTGTTATACAAGTGTATATATGATAATAGGTGGATAACAAAATTAAATTCTAGGAAGCTGAAAAGTATCCCCACTCCTGCCCACCAGCCTCACCAACGAGATCACATGTAAAGTAAAGATCCAACGACATTTTAATTCCACACACAGCTGAGAACAGGGAAAACACTGGGAGTCAAACACCTGAACATAAGCTGAGCGGTGCCAGATCCTCCACCCTCCAGCAGCAGCTTCAGGATAAGGCCGGGCCTCCTCCAGGTTCACACTCTGGACACGGAATGATGGAAGAGAGGAATGAAAGGAAGCCACAGGCAGCAACAACCCACACAATGTTGAATTATTTCAAGATATTTCAAATTTTATTCATTTAATGTAGAAAAAGTCAGATGTGGCCTTGAACTCTGCACATATGACTGTATTTCCCATGCTACACTGCCCCCTGGTGGACATAGATAGATAGATAATTGTTTTGTTGCAGCAGCGTACACTAAAATATATGAAAACAATTAAAGTAAAAACAAGCAAATAGAATAAAATGAATATAAAATAAATAAAATAAAAATAGTGAATAAACATTCGCTATATACAAATCTACAGTATTTTTTTTCTTTGTTATTGTTTTTTTTTTAGGAGAGACTTCAAGCCTATTGAGCTTGAAGTTCTCTTCCAGCCAGAGGGGAGGTGTTGTAGATGGTGATGGCTGCTGGATTGTAGGGAAGTGCTAATCTATTGCATTATCTGTGGGGTGTTATTGTGTTTCTCTATTATCACATAAAGCAGGGGTCTCAAACTGACCCGTGAAGGGGCCGGTGGGGCTGCAGGTTTCTGTTCCAACCCTGCAGCAGCACAGCCGACTTGTTTCAATAAATCAACTGAACTGGTTGAGACCTTCAGTGCAGACAGTTCAGCTGCAGGTCGTCGGGAACAGGGTTGCCAACTCCCTGAAAAAAATTATATAAGGGACACCTCATTGGCAGGAACGGCCGACCCGATGCCTTCACCCTTCCTGGCCTGGTGATTTTTTTTTTTTTGGCTCTTTTTTTTGAAAGTGAAATGATTCTTTAACTAATTGACTCGAACCTTCATATGAACAAAATGACTTTGGAACAGATTTCCCTCCATTTCAGACACAACGGGACAACAATGCTGTCAGCAAAACATTCAGACTCACAAAGTTTTTTTTATTTATTTAAACATGTCACATAGACAGAACGATGACATACTCAAAAGTAAACAGTTTGTGTTTTTTTAACTTCACATATTCACACCTCCACATATAGTAAAAATTGAAAGAAAATAAATGATTGTAGTGTGGGCTATCTCTTATAGAAAAATAAATATTGAAAGATCTTAAATGCACAAGATAAAAAAGGGGATAATAAATAATAAAAAACAAGCAGAAAAGAAAAGGTAAGTCCATTCTAAACAGTTACGGGGGGTTAGGACAGGTTGAGATTTGCTATGAGTGTGTATCATTTATCTGCATGGGGATTATTTACATGTTGCAGACATTTTTGGAACGAGGATATATCATTTTTTAATGCAAGCCATGAAGGGGGGATTTGGCATATCGACACTTGTGAATATAATATTTAGTGATGATGATGAGGTTATTTACCAAGAACTCTGTTATTTTATCTTTGAGGATTAGCCTACTTGGATGTTTTGAAAAGAGCAGAAATCCGTGTTTATGGAACTGGACGATAAGAAATCACGGAGAGATTTCCACAGATTTTGGACAGTCTCACATTCATAAAATATGTTGTTTCCAGATTTGTTTTGCAATTCTAACAGTTTTCTACAACAAATTTAAATCTTCTTTTTAAAAATTCCTTTGAGGGATAGATGCTGTTTATATTTTTGAAATGAACTTCTTTACATTTTGGGGGAATTTGAAGTATTTTGTGTGAATAGTTGATTTTTCAGATTTGTTATAATCTCTAAGAATGAATGAGCTTCTTGCTATACCTGGATATAAGGTGTTTACTGAATACTGTCTTAAAAATGTATTGTTACAGTTTTCACTTACTAGGTCCAAATCATCTAACTTTATTTGATGTAAATTTGGAGTTGGAATGGTCAAGATATTGATCCTCTTTGTGAGCGTTCAACAGCAACATTCAGCCACATTGTGCCATCAGGAACCAGCTCCAGTCCAGGTGTCCTTTCATCATCTAACAGGAAGTGAATGTGTGAAACATCAGGATGAACCCCGGCTGCTCACCAGACCTCTGCTCATTGGAGCAGAATCAGTGAACATCTGTCAGCAGGTTGGAATCCATCTGGGCTGATGGCAGCTCAGTGATTCCTCTCTGATGTCACAGTTTGTCACATGTGCAGCAAACTAACTGCAGCTGACATCAGCTGAATGGGCTCAGCCGAAGTGAGCTGCAGAGAAACACAACCTGCTGACACTCAGTGTGAAGCTTTGACTGGAAACACACAAATCCAGGATGCAGAGGTTCTTCAGTGAATGTGGTGCTGAAGGTGTGGAGGAGGATCAGTGTGTCAGAGGAGACTCTGTAGAAGGATTGGTTCATCTCTTCCAGGTGGGCCTTTAAAGATGTCTTCCTGTCTGATGGATGTTTCTGCTCTGCCTGCTTTCCTGGATGCTGCTTCAATCTGTCTGACCTCATGTTCATCATTGACCTCTCCGCTCCCTCCCTCTGTGATGTAGAGCTCTGTGTAGATCTGATTCAGAAGGGTTGGCTGTCCTGCTTTAGGAATCCCCTCAAACACACACTGGAACTTCTTCTTCAGAGCACATTTAACTTTACGTCCACAAACTGCAGCAACAAGTTCTGAATGAAGACAAGAAATAACATCAGTAAACAGACATTTCAACCCTGTACAGAATGAGTATCTGAACATCTGCTGCTCTGTGTGCTGAGACATCAGTAAATGTGTCATTTATCCAGCAGGTTAAACCTTTAGAGAAATCCTCTTACTGCTCTGCAGACGGTCAGCCAGCTCCTCCTGCTTCATTCTCCTCAGGAAGTGAACTGTGATCTTCACTAATGCCTCTCTGCTGCTCCTCTGCTCTTCATCCTCACCCTCCCTCTGACTCTCTAAGCATTCTGGGTAATCTGGACTCAGAGCCTTCTGCATCTTCTTCAGCTCCTCCTTCACAAAAGTGAGCATGTTGTCCTCCAGCAGCTGGAACAGAAAACTATATGAATGAGCCCATCAGACTGAAACCATGGAGCCAAACATCAGATCGGACCAGAACCGGAAAAACGTATGAACAAACTGATAAATGTGGTCACAGAAGTTTGCATCAACGTGTAATAATCAGTGTTTGTTCAAATATATTAAAAAAATAGGGCTGGGCGAGTTAACTCGTTACTATCGCGTTAACTTGTCAATTATTTAACGCCGATGAATATTTTATCTCACATTACTCTTTTTTTTTTTTTTTAAATGTAAAAATAATTATTTAATTTTTTTTATGACTTAATAACACATATCAAATCACCATAAATGATATGATGTCACGTTCAATCGCTGCATCAAGTTTCCATTTTTTTCTAAACTTGTAAATGGAGATAATCTCCCAAAGAAATGATTTTTAACAGTCTTTAGGCAGGAATTTTCTCAAATCTCCACTTGTAAAATTAGAGCATTCTCTAGGTAACACAGTAACATCTTTTAACATGTAATCAATTTTAACAACAATTTCAATATGAAATAATGCATACATTTTACTAAATAACATCATGAATTAAACGCCTGCCGACGATCTTGCTAGCAAACATTCTTGCTAGCAAACGTTCTTGCTAGCAAACATTCTTGCTAGCAAACGTTCTTGCTAGCAAACGTTCTTTTTCTTTTTTTCCTCTCTTTGCTTTAAAAGATACAAAAATAGAGCAAAAACTTCTTTTTTTTTTTTTTTAATACTTTATTTTTTAAATACGCTAGCAAACGATCTTGCTAGCCATTAGCTTCACATATCATTGATATCACTCACCGGAGTTTCCACAGTAAGCTACCATTATCCAGCCCCGTCAATGTCAGCGATATACACCATGCAGCACTCCCTCTCGCACACTTTATCCTCGATTCTTTTTTTCTTTAGAATTTCCTCTGTGCTTTGCATCTCACCGCTCACATGGCTGGGCTCTCTCCTTATGCTCGGTTTGTTTTTTCCTTCCTCGTGCTTGTCCCTCACACACAAGCGCCGCCAAGGATCAAAAATTCACTGGCGCAGCATTAATCTATGCGTGAGCCGTAGCTACACTTTCAGTGTGCGGGTCCCACCTTCACCCACAGCTCATCGCCCACTTCAGTCTGATGCCAAATCGCGTGCTGATCAATTTCAACCTGTTTAGCTTTTCAAACAACTATTCAAACTATAACTTTCATCCAGTTTAACTGCCAGAAAGAAATGATACCTTAAAATGTAGGAAAACGTGTCCTCTTTCACACAAAGTCACGCTCATTGAGCTCTGCCGCACATTTTTCTTACAAATTGCCTCTGAGCCCAGAGGTCGCCTCTACTTTCTGAACAGCGAGCGTTTGTTGGAGACAGTGGAGCGCAGCCTAAGTCATAGTGCAATTTTAAGCAGCCAAAGTGAGCGCACCTGTCAGAGACACAGGCGAGCCGCACGCGCTCCTGTTCCCGGGGCAACGCCTCGTTAGCCGGCTGTCACACATCAGCAGTGACGTCAGCATGCTGAGAGACACCACGGGTCAGACTTTGCTCAAAATAAAGTTCCAAAAAGTCACAAAAATAACACTTTTCTTTCTTTCTTTCAGACATTTCAATGTCCAATAAACTTCAAAACAGCCTAGACGTAACGATACCGCAGCGCCGCGGATCTTCGGCCGGTCTCGGGTAGCCGGCTTCGGCCGGTGCGGAGAGCTGTTCGTGACGGGGCTGGGGTGCGGCCGGAGGACGGTCGCCCCTCTCCTATCGCGCACCGCATGTTTGTGGAGAACCTGCTGCTAAATCACTTGCAGAGGCCCTGGAGCCTGGTGACTCTTAAAAAAAATAAAATAAAAAATGACATGGAGCTCTGGTCGGGAAGGACCAGAGTCCATGCCCGGGAAGGGCTGCTTGAGTTCAGGTGAGTGTGCCTGGACCAGGCAGCCTGGTGACTAAAGAAAAAAGTGTTTTATAGTACCAGGGGCGTGGAGCTCCAGGGGGTGCGGACTGGATCGTTAGGCCGGGGAGGGGTGCTTAAGTGTGGGTACACAGGTGTGGATGGAGGGCCTTGAGCTCGGTTCTTTATAATCTTTTTTTCTTCTTTTTACAGTACCAGGGGCGTGGAGCTCCAGGCGGTGCGGACTGGATTCTTAGGCCGGGGAGGGGTACTTAAGTGTGGGTACACAGGTGTGGATGGTTGGCCTGGAGCTCGTTTTTTTTTTTTTTTACAGTACCAGGGGCGTGGAGCTCCAGGGGGTGCGGACTGGATCGTTAGGCCGGGGAGGGGTGCTTAAGTGTGGGTACACAGGTGTGGATGGAGGGCCTGGAGCTCGGTTCTTTATAATCTTTTTTTCTTCTTTTTACAGTACCAGGGGTGTGGAGCTCCAGGGGGTGCGGACTGGATCGTTAGGCCGGGGAGGGGTGCTTAAGTGTGGGTACACAGGTGTGGATGGAGGGCCTGGAGCTCGGTTCTTTATAATCTTTTTTTCTTCTTTTTACAGTACCAGGGGCGTGGAGCTCCAGGCGGTGCGGACTGGATTCTTAGGCCGGGGAGGGGTGCTTAAGTGTGGGTACACAGGTGTGGATGGTTGGCCTGGAGCTCGTTTTTTTTTTTTTTTTTACAGTACCAGGGGCGTGGAGCTCCAGGCGGTGCGGACTGGATTCTTAGGCCGGGGAGGGGTGCTTAAGTGTGGGTACACAGGTGTGGATGGAGGGCCTGGAGCTCGGTTCTCCTTAACCCTTAGGGCCGTTTCAAAGCAGTGCGGCAAAGCGTGGCGGAACGGAAGCGATTTTCACCGGCGGAGGTGAAAATACATGGAAACAGATCTGTCCTTGCACACAGACGCAGCGGTAGTCGGGCAGTAGCGGCGCGGGAGACGCCTCCGTCCCGCGCTGCTTTTGGAAAATAGAACTCGAGCGGAATTTGGACGGCAGCGGCCGGCGGCGGCCGGCGGTGTCCCGTTGAAATGGATGGGGAATGCAGACAGGGCTGGAGCGGAACTACCGCGGCCGCAGACTGTCCGGTGTGAAAAGCCAAGTAGAACACAGCGCCTGATAACTGCCGTTGTCTCGCTGCCACGCTCTGGTCTGAAATCGTCCTAACCCGGGGTCGGCTTGTTTGAGAAAGAAACCCAGGAATAGCGTTCTTTTCCGGAGTTAAGACGAAATACAGATTTTTGGTTCAAAAATGATTTGTGTGTGTTTTTTCCTTTCCTTTCAAACTTAAATGTCGGGTTTCCTTCCAAAAATAAACTGCTTTTGGTGCTTCCAATTGTTTGGTCGTTAATTAAATCACAAAAAAAAAAAAAACACGAACCAAACTTGCTTCTAAATAATCCAAATATTTTTCTCCAACGAAAAAGTTCCTAATCTTCTGGCATTTTGCCGTACATACCCTCAAACGAGTGGTTCCTTTCTTCCTTTGTCTAACAATTTTCCGCGTGTAACGGCGACAGTTCCTGTTGTCAGCCAGCGCGCAGTGGGAAAAGTTTCTCCGTGGTCCAAGTTCCAAAGTTGTCCGTAATCCAAAGTTCCAGGAGTTATTGACTAATTGTACTGGTGAAAACAGGTTTTTGGCTTTTCCTGGAGCCCAAGTCCTGTCCGTTTTTGGTAACATGTCATTTCTCCTACGCCCCTTTGGTCCGACCCGTCAATATTCCGAAAATTTCCCATTGATCCTACAGCCCACTCGTCCGAAATGTCTTTGTTCCAGATTAAATTCACCCTTTGTTCCGACAGCTCAATGTTTGAGCCCACACGTACACACGCACGTGCACCTACACGCGTGCACACACACGTGCACTAGCACGTGCACATTAATACACATATGCACACACACGTGCACACACTTACACACGTGCACACGCACGTGCACCTACACATGTGCACACGCACGTGCACACGCATAAATGTGCACACACACACGTGCACTAGCACGTGCACATGCATACACATATGCACACACACGTGCACACACGTACACCTACACACGTGCACACACATGCGCACACACGTGCACACACATGCACTAGCACGTGCACACACACACGTGCACATGCTACTACACACGTGCAAACACTTAGACACACGCATGCACACGAATAAACGTGCACACGCACGTGCACACGCATAAACGTAAACACGCACGTGCACACGCATAAACGTGCACTAGCACGTGCACCTACACACGTGCACACACGTGCACACGCACGTGCACCTACACATGTGCACACGCACGTGCACACGCATAAATGTGCACACACACACACGTGCACTAGCACGTGCACGTGCATACACATATGCACACACACGTGCACGCACGTACACCTACACACGTGCACACACATGCGCACACACGTGCACACACATGCACTAGCACGTGCACACACATGCACTAGCACGTGCACACACACACGTGCACATTTTACTACACACGTGCAAACACTTAGACACACGCGTGCACACGAATAAACGTGCACACGCATAAACGTAAACACGCACGTGCACACGCATAAACGTGCACTAGCACGTGCACCTACACACGTGCACACACGTGCACTAGCACTCCCAGGAGTCTGGGAGGAGTCTCTGCCTCAGTGGGAGGAGTCTCTTTCTTAGGGGGAGGAGTCTCTTAGGGGGAGGAGTCTCTTAGGAGGAGGAGTCTCTAACTCAGGGGGAGGAGTCTCTTAAGGGGAGGAGTCTCTGTCTCAGGGGAGGAGTCTCTTAGGGGGAGGATTCTCCTGGGGGAGGAGTCTCTTGGGGGAGGAGTCTCGTCCTAAGTGGGAGGAGTCTCTTGGGGGAGGAGTCTCTTCCTCAGTGGGAGGAGTCTCTTAGGGGGAGGAGTCTCTTGGGGGAGGAGTCTCTGCCTCAGGGGGAGGAGTCTGTTAGGGGGAGGAGTCTCTTAAGGGGAGGAGTCTCTCAGAGGGAGGAGTCTCTGTCTTAGTGGGGGGAGTGTGTTAGGGGGAGGAGTCTCTCAGGGGGAGGAGTCTCTCAGGGGGAGGAGTCTGTTAGGGGGAGGAGTCTCTATCTTAGGGCAGGAGTCTCTGTCTCAGGGGGAGGAGTCTCTGCCTCAGGGGGAGGAGTCTCTGTCATTAGGGGGAGGAGTCTCTTAGGGGGAGGAGTCTCTGCCTCAGGGGGAGGAGTCTCTTAGGGGGAGGAGTCTCTTAGGGGGAGGAGTCTGTCAGGAGGAGGAGTCTCTGTCTAAGGGGGAGGAGTCTCTCAGGGGGAGGAGTCTCTTAGGGGGAGGAGTCTCTTAAGGGGAGGAGTCTCTGCCTCAGGGGGAGGAGTCTCTGTCTCAGGGGAGGAGTCTCTTAGGGGGAGGAGTCTCTCAGGGGGAGGAGTCTCTCAGGGGGAGGAGTCTCTTGGGGGAGGAGTCTCTTAGGGGCTGGAGTCTCTCAGTGGGAGGAGTCTCTGCCTCAGGGGAGGAGTCTCTTAAGGGGAGGAGTCTCTGCCTTAGGGGGTGGAGTCTCTGTCTCAGGGGGAGGAGTCTCTTAGTGGGATGAGTCTCTGCCTCAGGGGGAGGAGTCTCTGTCTCAGGGGGAGGAGTCTCTTAGGGGGAGGAGTCTCTGCCTCAGGGGAGGAGTCTCTCAGTGGGAGGAGTCACTCAGTGGGAGGAGTCTCTGCCTCAGGGGAGGAGTCTCTCAGTGGGAGGAGTCTCTCAGTGGGAGGAGTCTCTGCCTCAGGGGAGGAGTCTCTTAAGGGGAGGAGTCTCTGCCTTAGGGGGTGGAGTCTCTGTCTCAGGGGGAGGAGTCTCTTAGTGGGAGGAGTCTCTTAAGGGGAGGAGTCTCTGTCTTAGTGGGAGGAGTCTCTCAGGGGGAGGAGTCTCTTGGGGGAGGAGTCTCGTCCTAAGTGGGAGGAGTCTCTTAGGGGGAGGAGTCTCTTGGGGGAGGAGTCTGTTAGGGGGAGGAGTCTCTGTCTCAGTGGGAGGAGTCTCTTAGGGGGAGGAGTCTGTTAGGGGGAGGAGTCTCTATCTTAGGGGGAGGAGTCTCTTAGGGGGAGGAGTCTCTTAGGGGGAGGAGTCTGTTAGGGGGAGGAGTCTCTGTCATTAGGGGAGGAGTCTCTGCCTCAGTGGGAGGAGTCTCTCAGTGGGAGGAGTCTCTGCCTCAGGGGAGGAGTCTCTTAAGGGGAGGAGTCTCTGCCTTAGGGGGTGGAGTCTCTGTCTCAGGGGGAGGAGTCTCTTAGTGGGATGAGTCTCTGCCTCAGGGGGAGGAGTCTCTGTCTCAGGGGGAGGAGTCTCTTAGGGGGAGGAGTCTCTGCCTCAGGGGAGGAGTCTCTCAGTGGGAGGAGTCTCTCAGTGGGAGGAGTCTCTGCCTCAGGGGAGGAGTCTCTCAGTGGGAGGAGTCTCTCAGTGGGAGGAGTCTCTGCCTCAGGGGAGGAGTCTCTTAAGGGGAGGAGTCTCTGTCTTAGTGGGAGGAGTCTCTCAGGGGGAGGAGTCTCTGTCATTAGGGGAGGAGTCTCTGCCTCAGTGGGAGGAGTCTCTCAGTGGGAGGAGTCTCTGCCTCAGGGGAGGAGTCTCTTAAGGGGAGGAGTCTCTGTCTCAGGGGGAGGAGTCTCTGTCTCAGGGGGAGGAGTCTCTTAATGGGAGGAGTCTCTTAGGGGGAGGAGTCTCGTCCTAAGTGGGAGGAGTCTCTTAGGGGGAGGAGTCTCTTGGGGGAGGAGTCTGTTAGGGGGAGGAGTCTCTGTCTCAGGGGGAGGAGTCTGTTAGGGGGAGGAGTCTCTATCTTAGGGCAGGAGTCTCTGTCTCGGGGGGAGGAGTCTCTGCCTCAGTGGGAGGAGTCTCTGCCTCAGGGGAGGAGTCTCTCAGTGGGAGGAGTCTCTCAGTGGGAGGAGTCTCTGCCTCAGGGGAGGAGTCTCTTAAGGGGAGGAGTCTCTGCCTTAGGGTGTGGAGTCTCTGTCTCAAGGGGAGGAGTCTCTTAGTGGGAGGAGTCTCTTAGGGGGAGGAGTCTCTGTCTCAGGGGGAGGAGTCTCTTAGGGGGAGGAGTCTCTTCCTCAGTGGGAGGAGTCTCTTGGGGGAGTAGTCTCTCAGGGGGAGGAGTCTCTGTCTTAGGGGGAGGAGTCTCTCAGGGGGAGGAGTCTCTGTCTTAGGGGGAGGAGACTCTTAGTGGGAGGAGTCTCTGTCTTAGTGGGAGGAGTCTCTTAGGGGGAGGAGTCTCTTAGGAGGAGGAGTCTCTGCCTCAGTGGGAGGAGTCTCTGTCTCAGGGGGAGTAGTCTCTCAGGGGGAGGAGTCTCTGTCTTAGGGGGAGGAGTCTCTCAGGGGGAGGAGTCTCTTAGGGGAGGAATCTCTCAGGGGAGGAGTCTCTGCCTCAGGGGGAGGAGTCTCTGTCTCAGGGGAGGAGTCTCTTAGGGGGAGGAGTCTCTCAGTGGGAGGACTCTCTCAGTGGGAGGAGTCTCTCAGTGGGAGGAGTCTCTGCCCCAGGGGAGGAGTCTCTTAAGGGGAGGAGTCTCTGCATCAGGGGGTGGAGTCTCTGCCTCAGAGGGAGGAGTCTCTTGGGGGAGGAGTCTCTTAGGGGGAGGAGACTCTCAGTGGGAGGAGTCTCTCAGTGGGAGGAGTCTCTGCCCCAGGGGAGGAGTCTCTCAGTGGGAGGAGTCTGTTAGGAGGAGGAGTCTCTTAGTGGGAGGAGTCTGTTAGGAGGAGGAGTCTCTTAGTGGGAGGAGTCTCTCAGGGGGAGGAGTCTCTGCCTCAGGGGGTGGAGTCTCTGCCTCAGAGGGAGGAGTCTCTTAGGGGGAGGAGTCTCTCAGTGGGAGGAGTCTGTTAGGAGGAGGAGTCTCTTAGTGGGAGGAGTCTGTTAGGAGGAGGTGTCTCTTGGGGGAGGAGTCTCTCAGGGGGAGGAGTCTGTTAGGAGGAGGAGTCTCTTGGGGGAAGAGTCTCTCAGGGGGAGGAGTCTCTTGGGGGAGGAGTCTCTTAGGGGGAGGAGTCTCTGCCTCAGAGGGAGGAGTCTCTCAGGGGGAGGAGTCTGTTAGGAGGAGTCTCTTAGGGGGAGGAGTCTCTTGGGGGGAGGAGTCTCTTGGGGGTGTAGTCTCTCAGGGGGAGGAGTCTCTCAGGGGGAGGAGTCTCTGCCTCAGAGGGAGGAGTCTCTCAGGGGGAGGAGTCTGTTAGGAGGAGGAGTCTCTTAGTGGGAGGAGTCTCTGCCTCAGGGGGTGGAGTCTCTGCCTCAGAGGGAGGAGTCTCTTAGGGGGAGGAGTCTCTCAGTGGGAGGAGTCTCTTAGGGGGAGGAGTCTCTCAGTGGGAGGAGTCTGTTAGGAGGAGGAGTGTCTTAGTGGGAGGAGTCTGTTAGGAGGAGGAGTCTGTTAGGAGGAGGAGTCTCTTAGTGGGAGGAGTCTCTTGGGGGAGGAGTCTCTTGGGGGAGAAGTCTCTTGGGGGTGTAGTCTCTCAGGGGGAGGAGTCTCTTAGGGGGAGGAGTCTCTTGGGGGTGTAGTCTCTCAGGGGGAGGAGTCTCTGCCTCAGATGGAGGAGTCTCTCAGGGGGAGGAGTCTGTTAGGAGGAGGAGTCTCTTAGGGGGAGGAGTCTCTTGGGGGGAGGAGTCTCTTGGGGGTGTAGTCTCTCAGGGGGAGGAGTCTCTGCCTCAGAGGGAGGAGTCTCTCAGGGGGAGGAGTCTGTTAGGAGGAGGAGTCTCTTAGTGGGAGGAGTCTCTCAGGGGGAGGAGTCTCTTAGTGGGAGGAGTCTGTTAGGAGGAGGAGTCTCTTAGTGGGAGGAGTCTCTCAGGGGGAGGAGTCTCTGCCTCAGGGGGTGGAGTCTCTTAGGGGGAGGAGTCTCTCAGTGGGAGGAGTCTGTTAGGAGGAGGAGTCTCTTAGTGGGAGGAGTCTGTTAGGAGGAGGAGTCTGTTAGGAGGAGGAGTCTCTTAGTGGGAGGAGTCTCTTAGTGGGAGGAGTCTCTTGGGGGAGGAGTCTCTCAGGGGGAGGAGTCTCTCAGGGGGAGGAGTGTCTCAGGGGGAGGAGTCTCTTGGGGGAGGAGTCTCTTAGGGGGAGGAGTCTCTTGGGGGTGTAGTCTCTCAGGGGGAGGAGTCTCTCAGGGGGAGGAGTCTCTGCCTCAGAGGGAGGAGTCTCTCAGGGGGAGGAGTCTGTTAGGAGGAGGAGTCTCTTAGGGGGAGGAGTCTCTTGGGGGGAGGAGTCTCTTGGGGGTGTAGTCTCTCAGGGGGAGGAGTCTCTCAGGGGGAGGAGTCTCTGCCTCAGAGGGAGGAGTCTCTCAGGGGGAGGAGTCTGTTAGGAGGAGGAGTCTCTTAGTGGGAGGAGTCTCTCAGGGGGAGGAGTCTCTTAGTGGGAGGAGTCTGTTAGGAGGAGGAGTCTCTCAGTTGGAGGAGTCTCTCAGGGGAGGAGTCTCTGCCTCAGGGGGTGGAGTCTCTTAGGGGGAGGAGTCTCTCAGTGGGAGGAGTCTGTTAGGAGGAGGAGTCTCTTAGTGGGAGGAGTCTGTTAGGAGGAGGAGTCTGTTAGGAGGAGGAGTCTCTTAGTGGGAGGAGTCTCTTAGTGGGAGGGGTCTCTTGGGGGGAGGAGTCTCTGCCTCAGAGGGAGGAGTCTCTCAGGGGGAGGAGTCTCTCAGGGGGAGGAGTCTCTGCCTCAGAGGGAGGAGTCTCTCAGGGGGAGGAGTCTCTCAGGGGGAGGAGTCTCTCAGGGGGAGGAGTCTGTTAGGAGGAGGAGTCTCTTAGGGGGAGGAGTCTCTTGGGGGTGTAGTCTCTCAGGGGGAGGAGTCTCTCAGGGGGAGGAGTCTGTTAGGAGGAGGAGTCTCTTAGGGGGAGGAGTCTCTTGGGGGTGTAGTCTCTCAGGGGGAGGAGTCTCTGCCTCAGAGGGAGAAGTCTCTCAGGGGGAGGAGTCTGTTAGGAGGAGGAGTCTCTTCCTCAGGGGGAGGAGTCTCTGCCTCAGGGGGAGGAGTTTCTCAGGGGGAGGAGTCTCTTGGGGGTGTAGTCTCTCAGGGGGAGGAGTCTCTCAGGGGGAGGAGTCTCTGCCTCAGAGGGAGGAGTCTCTCAGGGGGAGGAGTCTCTGCCTCAGAGGGAGGAGTCTCAGGGGGAGGAGTCTCTGTCTCAGGGGAGGAGTCTCTGTCTCAGGGGAGGAGTCTCTCAGGGGGAGGAGTCTCTGCCTCAGGGGGTGGAGTCTCTGCCTCTGAGGGAGGAGTCTCTTAGGGGGAGGAGTCTGTTAGGAGGAGGAGTCTCTTAGTGGGAGGAGTCTGTTAGGAGGAGGAGTCTCTTAGTGGGAGGAGTCTGTTAGGAGGAGGAGTCTCTTCCTCAGGGGGAGGAGTCTCTGCCTCAGGGGGAGGAGTCTCTCAGTGGGAGGAGTCTGTTAGGAGGAGGAGTCTGTTAGGAGGAGGAGTCTCTTCCTCAGGGGGAGGAGTCTCTGCCTCAGGGGGAGGAGTCTCTTAGGGGAAGGGAAGCTTAGAGAAGGCCCAATGAGAATATGTTCTTTTTGTGCTTCTCGAAAAGGTTCAAACGTGACATGTTATCTGAGGTGATTGAAGGAATTCTTTATGCACTATTTTTCATTTGAAAAAAAACACTGGAATTCACATCCAAAGGGAGAGAGAGCACTTTTGCCTTCTTATCATGTGTCGAAACTGTAAAACATTGAGTTGTGGAGCGTGTTTTCAATAATGATTCTAAATTAAAGTAGTTTTACACTCCTTTGTGGTTTGGTGTGCGCCTTTGTTGAATCCAGTGTATATTTTCTTCAGAAGATTATGTGAAAGTGCAAGAAAAAAAAGAACATTTTCTCCAGTTCTTCCTGTTACATCATTCCATGATTGTAATAAATGTTCTCAGTGACGACGGGTCCTCAATTCAGTTCAATCACACCTTATTAATCCATTATGCTGCTGCATAAATCATTGTTATACAAGTGTATATATGATAATAGGTGGATAACAAAATTAAATTCTAGGAAGCTGAAAAGTATCCCCACTCCTGCCCACCAGCCTCACCAACGAGATCACATGTAAAGTAAAGATCCAACGACATTTTAATTCCACACACAGCTGAGAACAGGGAAAACACTGGGAGTCAAACACCTGAACATAAGCTGAGCGGTGCCAGATCCTCCACCCTCCAGCAGCAGCTTCAGGATAAGGCCGGGCCTCCTCCAGGTTCACACTCTGGACACGGAATGATGGAAGAGAGGAATGAAAGGAAGCCACAGGCAGCAACAACCCACACAATGTTGAATTATTTCAAGATATTTCAAATTTTATTCATTTAATGTAGAAAAAGTCAGATGTGGCCTTGAACTCTGCACATATGACTGTATTTCCCATGCTACACTGCCCCCTGGTGGACATAGATAGATAGATAATTGTTTTGTTGCAGCAGCGTACACTAAAATATATGAAAACAATTAAAGTAAAAACAAGCAAATAGAATAAAATGAATATAAAATAAATAAAATAAAAATAGTGAATAAACATTCGCTATATACAAATCTACAGTATTTTTTTTCTTTGTTATTGTTTTTTTTTTAGGAGAGACTTCAAGCCTATTGAGCTTGAAGTTCTCTTCCAGCCAGAGGTGTTGTAGATGGTGATGGCTGCTGGATTGTAGGGAAGTGCTAATCTATTGCATTATCTGTGGGGTGTTATTGTGTTTCTCTATTATCACATAAAGCAGGGGTCTCAAACTGACCCGTGAAGGGGCCGGTGGGGCTGCAGGTTTCTGTTCCAACCCTGCAGCAGCACAGCCGACTTGTTTCAATAAATCAACTGAACTGGTTGAGACCTTCAGTGCAGACAGTTCAGCTGCAGGTCGTCGGGAACAGGGTTGCCAACTCCCTGAAAAAAATTATATAAGGGACACCTCATTGGCAGGAACGGCCGACCCGATGCCTTCACCCTTCCTGGCCTGGTGATTTTTTTTTTTTTGGCTCTTTTTTTTGAAAGTGAAATGATTCTTTAACTAATTGACTCGAACCTTCATATGAACAAAATGACTTTGGAACAGATTTCCCTCCATTTCAGACACAACGGGACAACAATGCTGTCAGCAAAACATTCAGACTCACAAAGTTTTTTTTATTTATTTAAACATGTCACATAGACAGAACGATGACATACTCAAAAGTAAACAGTTTGTGTTTTTTTAACTTCACATATTCACACCTCCACATATAGTAAAAATTGAAAGAAAATAAATGATTGTAGTGTGGGCTATCTCTTATAGAAAAATAAATATTGAAAGATCTTAAATGCACAAGATAAAAAAGGGGATAATAAATAATAAAAAACAAGCAGAAAAGAAAAGGTAAGTCCATTCTAAACAGTTACGGGGGGTTAGGACAGGTTGAGATTTGCTATGAGTGTGTATCATTTATCTGCATGGGGATTATTTACATGTTGCAGACATTTTTGGAACGAGGATATATCATTTTTTAATGCAAGCCATGAAGGGGGGATTTGGCATATCGACACTTGTGAATATAATATTTAGTGATGATGATGAGGTTATTTACCAAGAACTCTGTTATTTTATCTTTGAGGATTAGCCTACTTGGATGTTTTGAAAAGAGCAGAAATCCGTGTTTATGGAACTGGACGATAAGAAATCACGGAGAGATTTCCACAGATTTTGGACAGTCTCACATTCATAAAATATGTTGTTTCCAGATTTGTTTTGCAATTCTAACAGTTTTCTACAACAAATTTAAATCTTCTTTTTAAAAATTCCTTTGAGGGATAGATGCTGTTTATATTTTTGAAATGAACTTCTTTACATTTTGGGGGAATTTGAAGTATTTTGTGTGAATAGTTGATTTTTCAGATTTGTTATAATCTCTAAGAATGAATGAGCTTCTTGCTATACCTGGATATAAGGTGTTTACTGAATACTGTCTTAAAAATGTATTGTTACAGTTTTCACTTACTAGGTCCAAATCATCTAACTTTATTTGATGTAAATTTGGAGTTGGAATGGTCAAGATATTGATCCTCTTTGTGAGCGTTCAACAGCAACATTCAGCCACATTGTGCCATCAGGAACCAGCTCCAGTCCAGGTGTCCTTTCATCATCTAACAGGAAGTGAATGTGTGAAACATCAGGATGAACCCCGGCTGCTCACCAGACCTCTGCTCATTGGAGCAGAATCAGTGAACATCTGTCAGCAGGTTGGAATCCATCTGGGCTGATGGCAGCTCAGTGATTCCTCTCTGATGTCACAGTTTGTCACATGTGCAGCAAACTAACTGCAGCTGACATCAGCTGAATGGGCTCAGCCGAAGTGAGCTGCAGAGAAACACAACCTGCTGACACTCAGTGTGAAGCTTTGACTGGAAACACACAAATCCAGGATGCAGAGGTTCTTCAGTGAATGTGGTGCTGAAGGTGTGGAGGAGGATCAGTGTGTCAGAGGAGACTCTGTAGAAGGATTGGTTCATCTCTTCCAGGTGGGCCTTTAAAGATGTCTTCCTGTCTGATGGATGTTTCTGCTCTGCCTGCTTTCCTGGATGCTGCTTCAATCTGTCTGACCTCATGTTCATCATTGACCTCTCCGCTCCCTCCCTCTGTGATGTAGAGCTCTGTGTAGATCTGATTCAGAAGGGTTGGCTGTCCTGCTTTAGGAATCCCCTCAAACACACACTGGAACTTCTTCTTCAGAGCACATTTAACTTTACGTCCACAAACTGCAGCAACAAGTTCTGAATGAAGACAAGAAATAACATCAGTAAACAGACATTTCAACCCTGTACAGAATGAGTATCTGAACATCTGCTGCTCTGTGTGCTGAGACATCAGTAAATGTGTCATTTATCCAGCAGGTTAAACCTTTAGAGAAATCCTCTTACTGCTCTGCAGACGGTCAGCCAGCTCCTCCTGCTTCATTCTCCTCAGGAAGTGAACTGTGATCTTCACTAATGCCTCTCTGCTGCTCCTCTGCTCTTCATCCTCACCCTCCCTCTGACTCTCTAAGCATTCTGGGTAATCTGGACTCAGAGCCTTCTGCATCTTCTTCAGCTCCTCCTTCACAAAAGTGAGCATGTTGTCCTCCAGCAGCTGGAACAGAAAACTATATGAATGAGCCCATCAGACTGAAACCATGGAGCCAAACATCAGATCGGACCAGAACCGGAAAAACGTATGAACAAACTGATAAATGTGGTCACAGAAGTTTGCATCAACGTGTAATAATCAGTGTTTGTTCAAATATATTAAAAAAATAGGGCTGGGCGAGTTAACTCGTTACTATCGCGTTAACTTGTCAATTATTTAACGCCGATGAATATTTTATCTCACATTACTCTTTTTTTTTTTTTTTAAATGTAAAAATAATTATTTAATTTTTTTTATGACTTAATAACACATATCAAATCACCATAAATGATATGATGTCACGTTCAATCGCTGCATCAAGTTTCCATTTTTTTCTAAACTTGTAAATGGAGATAATCTCCCAAAGAAATGATTTTTAACAGTCTTTAGGCAGGAATTTTCTCAAATCTCCACTTGTAAAATTAGAGCATTCTCTAGGTAACACAGTAACATCTTTTAACATGTAATCAATTTTAACAACAATTTCAATATGAAATAATGCATACATTTTACTAAATAACATCATGAATTAAACGCCTGCCGACGATCTTGCTAGCAAACATTCTTGCTAGCAAACGTTCTTGCTAGCAAACATTCTTGCTAGCAAACGTTCTTGCTAGCAAACATTCTTGCTAGCAAACGTTCTTGCTAGCAAACATTCTTGCTAGCAAACGTTCTTGCTAGCAAACGTTCTTTTTCTTTTTTTCCTCTCTTTGCTTTAAAAGATACAAAAATAGAGCAAAAACTTCTTTTTTTTTTTTTTTAATACTTTATTTTTTAAATACGCTAGCAAACGATCTTGCTAGCCATTAGCTTCACATATCATTGATATCACTCACCGGAGTTTCCACAGTAAGCTACCATTATCCAGCCCCGTCAATGTCAGCGATATACACCATGCAGCACTCCCTCTCGCACACTTTATCCTCGATTCTTTTTTTCTTTAGAATTTCCTCTGTGCTTTGCATCTCACCGCTCACATGGCTGGGCTCTCTCCTTATGCTCGGTTTGTTTTTTCCTTCCTCGTGCTTGTCCCTCACACACAAGCGCCGCCAAGGATCAAAAATTCACTGGCGCAGCATTAATCTATGCGTGAGCCGTAGCTACACTTTCAGTGTGCGGGTCCCACCTTCACCCACAGCTCATCGCCCACTTCAGTCTGATGCCAAATCGCGTGCTGATCAATTTCAACCTGTTTAGCTTTTCAAACAACTATTCAAACTATAACTTTCATCCAGTTTAACTGCCAGAAAGAAATGATACCTTAAAATGTAGGAAAACGTGTCCTCTTTCACACAAAGTCACGCTCATTGAGCTCTGCCGCACATTTTTCTTACAAATTGCCTCTGAGCCCAGAGGTCGCCTCTACTTTCTGAACAGCGAGCGTTTGTTGGAGACAGTGGAGCGCAGCCTAAGTCATAGTGCAATTTTAAGCAGCCAAAGTGAGCGCACCTGTCAGAGACACAGGCGAGCCGCACGCGCTCCTGTTCCCGGGGCAACGCCTCGTTAGCCGGCTGTCACACATCAGCAGTGACGTCAGCATGCTGAGAGACACCACGGGTCAGACTTTGCTCAAAATAAAGTTCCAAAAAGTCACAAAAATAACACTTTTCTTTCTTTCTTTCAGACATTTCAATGTCCAATAAACTTCAAAACAGCCTAGACGTAACGATACCGCAGCGCCGCGGATCTTCGGCCGGTCTCGGGTAGCCGGCTTCGGCCGGTGCGGAGAGCTGTTCGTGACGGGGCTGGGGTGCGGCCGGAGGACGGTCGCCCCTCTCCTATCGCGCACCGCATGTTTGTGGAGAACCTGCTGCTAAATCACTTGCAGAGGCCCTGGAGCCTGGTGACTCTTAAAAAAAATAAAATAAAAAATGACATGGAGCTCTGGTCGGGAAGGACCAGAGTCCATGCCCGGGAAGGGCTGCTTGAGTTCAGGTGAGTGTGCCTGGACCAGGCAGCCTGGTGACTAAAGAAAAAAGTGTTTTATAGTACCAGGGGCGTGGAGCTCCAGGGGGTGCGGACTGGATCGTTAGGCCGGGGAGGGGTGCTTAAGTGTGGGTACACAGGTGTGGATGGAGGGCCTTGAGCTCGGTTCTTTATAATCTTTTTTTCTTCTTTTTACAGTACCAGGGGCGTGGAGCTCCAGGCGGTGCGGACTGGATTCTTAGGCCGGGGAGGGGTGCTTAAGTGTGGGTACACAGGTGTGGATGGTTGGCCTGGAGCTCGTTTTTTTTTTTTTTTTTACAGTACCAGGGGCGTGGAGCTCCAGGCGGTGCGGACTGGATTCTTAGGCCGGGGAGGGGTGCTTAAGTGTGGGTACACAGGTGTGGATGGAGGGCCTGGAGCTCGGTTCTCCTTAACCCTTAGGGCCGTTTCAAAGCAGTGCGGCAAAGCGTGGCGGAACGGAAGCGATTTTCACCGGCGGAGGTGAAAATACATGGAAACAGATCTGTCCTTGCACACAGACGCAGCGGTAGTCGGGCAGTAGCGGCGCGGGAGACGCCTCCGTCCCGCGCTGCTTTTGGAAAATAGAACTCGAGCGGAATTTGGACGGCAGCGGCCGGCGGCGGCCGGCGGTGTCCCGTTGAAATGGATGGGGAATGCAGACAGGGCTGGAGAGGAACTACCGCGGCCGCAGACTGTCCGGTGTGAAAAGCCAAGTAGAACACAGCGCCTGATAACTGCCGTTGTCTCGCTGCCACGCTCTGGTCTGAAATCGTCCTAACCCGGGGTCGGCTTGTTTGAGAAAGAAACCCAGGAATAGCGTTCTTTTCCGGAGTTAAGACGAAATACAGATTTTTGGTTCAAAAATGATTTGTGTGTGTTTTTTCCTTTCCTTTCAAACTTAAATGTCGGGTTTCCTTCCAAAAATAAACTGCTTTTGGTGCTTCCAATTGTTTGGTCGTTAATTAAATCACAAAAAAAAAAAAAACACGAACCAAACTTGCTTCTAAATAATCCAAATATTTTTCTCCAACGAAAAAGTTCCTAATCTTCTGGCATTTTGCCGTACATACCCTCAAACGAGTGGTTCCTTTCTTCCTTTGTCTAACAATTTTCCGCGTGTAACGGCGACAGTTCCTGTTGTCAGCCAGCGCGCAGTGGGAAAAGTTTCTCCGTGGTCCAAGTTCCAAAGTTGTCCGTAATCCAAAGTTCCAGGAGTTATTGACTAATTGTACTGGTGAAAACAGGTTTTTGGCTTTTCCTGGAGCCCAAGTCCTGTCCGTTTTTGGTAACATGTCATTTCTCCTACGCCCCTTTGGTCCGACCCGTCAATATTCCGAAAATTTCCCATTGATCCTACAGCCCACTCGTCCGAAATGTCTTTGTTCCAGATTAAATTCACCCTTTGTTCCGACAGCTCAATGTTTGAGCCCACACGTACACACGCACGTGCACCTACACGCGTGCACACACACGTGCACTAGCACGTGCACATTAATACACATATGCACACACACGTGCACACACTTACACACGTGCACACGCACGTGCACCTACACATGTGCACACGCACGTGCACACGCATAAATGTGCACACACACACGTGCACTAGCACGTGCACATGCATACACATATGCACACACACGTGCACACACGTACACCTACACACGTGCACACACATGCGCACACACGTGCACACACATGCACTAGCACGTGCACACACACACGTGCACATGCTACTACACACGTGCAAACACTTAGACACACGCATGCACACGAATAAACGTGCACACGCACGTGCACACGCATAAACGTAAACACGCACGTGCACACGCATAAACGTGCACTAGCACGTGCACCTACACACGTGCACACACGTGCACACGCACGTGCACCTACACATGTGCACACGCACGTGCACACGCATAAATGTGCACACACACACACGTGCACTAGCACGTGCACGTGCATACACATATGCACACACACGTGCACGCACGTACACCTACACACGTGCACACACATGCGCACACACGTGCACACACATGCACTAGCACGTGCACACACATGCACTAGCACGTGCACACACACACGTGCACATTTTACTACACACGTGCAAACACTTAGACACACGCGTGCACACGAATAAACGTGCACACGCACGTGCACACGCATAAACGTAAACACGCACGTGCACACGCATAAACGTGCACTAGCACGTGCACCTACACACGTGCACACACGTGCACTAGCACTCCCAGGAGTCTGGGAGGAGTCTCTGCCTCAGTGGGAGGAGTCTCTTTCTTAGGGGGAGGAGTCTCTTAGGGGGAGGAGTCTCTTAGGAGGAGGAGTCTCTAACTCAGGGGGAGGAGTCTCTTAAGGGGAGGAGTCTCTGTCTCAGGGGAGGAGTCTCTTAGGGGGAGGATTCTCCTGGGGGAGGAGTCTCTTGGGGGAGGAGTCTCGTCCTAAGTGGGAGGAGTCTCTTGGGGGAGGAGTCTCTTCCTCAGTGGGAGGAGTCTCTTAGGGGGAGGAGTCTCTTGGGGGAGGAGTCTCTGCCTCAGGGGGAGGAGTCTGTTAGGGGGAGGAGTCTCTTAAGGGGAGGAGTCTCTCAGAGGGAGGAGTCTCTGTCTTAGTGGGGGGAGTGTGTTAGGGGGAGGAGTCTCTCAGGGGGAGGAGTCTCTTGGGGGTGTAGTCTCTCAGGGGGAGGAGTCTCTCAGGGGGAGGAGTCTCTGCCTCAGAGGGAGGAGTCTCTCAGGGGGAGGAGTCTGTTAGGAGGAGGAGTCTCTTAGGGGGAGGAGTCTCTTGGGGGGAGGAGTCTCTTGGGGGTGTAGTCTCTCAGGGGGAGGAGTCTCTCAGGGGGAGGAGTCTCTGCCTCAGAGGGAGGAGTCTCTCAGGGGGAGGAGTCTGTTAGGAGGAGGAGTCTCTTAGTGGGAGGAGTCTCTCAGGGGGAGGAGTCTCTTAGTGGGAGGAGTCTGTTAGGAGGAGGAGTCTCTCAGTTGGAGGAGTCTCTGCCTCAGGGGGTGGAGTCTCTTAGGGGGAGGAGTCTCTCAGTGGGAGGAGTCTGTTAGGAGGAGGAGTCTCTTAGTGGGAGGAGTCTGTTAGGAGGAGGAGTCTGTTAGGAGGAGGAGTCTCTTAGTGGGAGGAGTCTCTTAGTGGGAGGGGTCTCTTGGGGGGAGGAGTCTCTGCCTCAGAGGGAGGAGTCTCTCAGGGGGAGGAGTCTCTCAGGGGGAGGAGTCTCTGCCTCAGAGGGAGGAGTCTCTCAGGGGGAGGAGTCTCTCAGGGGGAGGAGTCTCTCAGGGGGAGGAGTCTGTTAGGAGGAGGAGTCTCTTAGGGGGAGGAGTCTCTTGGGGGTGTAGTCTCTCAGGGGGAGGAGTCTCTCAGGGGGAGGAGTCTGTTAGGAGGAGGAGTCTCTTAGGGGGAGGAGTCTCTTGGGGGTGTAGTCTCTCAGGGGGAGGAGTCTCTGCCTCAGAGGGAGAAGTCTCTCAGGGGGAGGAGTCTGTTAGGAGGAGGAGTCTCTTCCTCAGGGGGAGGAGTCTCTGCCTCAGGGGGAGGAGTTTCTCAGGGGGAGGAGTCTCTTGGGGGTGTAGTCTCTCAGGGGGAGGAGTCTCTCAGGGGGAGGAGTCTCTGCCTCAGAGGGAGGAGTCTCTCAGGGGGAGGAGTCTCTGCCTCAGAGGGAGGAGTCTCAGGGGGAGGAGTCTCTGTCTCAGGGGAGGAGTCTCTGTCTCAGGGGAGGAGTCTCTCAGGGGGAGGAGTCTCTGCCTCAGGGGGTGGAGTCTCTGCCTCTGAGGGAGGAGTCTCTTAGGGGGAGGAGTCTGTTAGGAGGAGGAGTCTCTTAGTGGGAGGAGTCTGTTAGGAGGAGTCTCTTAGTGGGAGGAGTCTGTTAGGAGGAGGAGTCTCTTCCTCAGGGGGAGGAGTCTCTGCCTCAGGGGGAGGAGTCTCTCAGTGGGAGGAGTCTGTTAGGAGGAGGAGTCTGTTAGGAGGAGGAGTCTCTTCCTCAGGGGGAGGAGTCTCTGCCTCAGGGGGAGGAGTCTCTTAGGGGAAGGGAAGCTTAGAGAAGGCCCAATGAGAATATGTTCTTTTTGTGCTTCTCGAAAAGGTTCAAACGTGACATGTTATCTGAGGTGATTGAAGGAATTCTTTATGCACTATTTTTCATTTGAAAAAAAACACTGGAATTCACATCCAAAGGGAGAGAGAGCACTTTTGCCTTCTTATCATGTGTCGAAACTGTAAAACATTGAGTTGTGGAGCGTGTTTTCAATAATGATTCTAAATTAAAGTAGTTTTACACTCCTTTGTGGTTTGGTGTGCGCCTTTGTTGAATCCAGTGTATATTTTCTTCAGAAGATTATGTGAAAGTGCAAGAAAAAAAAGAACATTTTCTCCAGTTCTTCCTGTTACATCATTCCATGATTGTAATAAATGTTCTCAGTGACGACGGGTCCTCAATTCAGTTCAATCACACCTTATTAATCCATTATGCTGCTGCATAAATCATTGTTATACAAGTGTATATATGATAATAGGTGGATAACAAAATTAAATTCTAGGAAGCTGAAAAGTATCCCCACTCCTGCCCACCAGCCTCACCAACGAGATCACATGTAAAGTAAAGATCCAACGACATTTTAATTCCACACACAGCTGAGAACAGGGAAAACACTGGGAGTCAAACACCTGAACATAAGCTGAGCGGTGCCAGATCCTCCACCCTCCAGCAGCAGCTTCAGGATAAGGCCGGGCCTCCTCCAGGTTCACACTCTGGACACGGAATGATGGAAGAGAGGAATGAAAGGAAGCCACAGGCAGCAACAACCCACACAATGTTGAATTATTTCAAGATATTTCAAATTTTATTCATTTAATGTAGAAAAAGTCAGATGTGGCCTTGAACTCTGCACATATGACTGTATTTCCCATGCTACACTGCCCCCTGGTGGACATAGATAGATAGATAATTGTTTTGTTGCAGCAGCGTACACTAAAATATATGAAAACAATTAAAGTAAAAACAAGCAAATAGAATAAAATGAATATAAAATAAATAAAATAAAAATAGTGAATAAACATTCGCTATATACAAATCTACAGTATTTTTTTTCTTTGTTATTGTTTTTTTTTTAGGAGAGACTTCAAGCCTATTGAGCTTGAAGTTCTCTTCCAGCCAGAGGGGAGGTGTTGTAGATGGTGATGGCTGCTGGATTGTAGGGAAGTGCTAATCTATTGCATTATCTGTGGGGTGTTATTGTGTTTCTCTATTATCACATAAAGCAGGGGTCTCAAACTGACCCGTGAAGGGGCCGGTGGGGCTGCAGGTTTCTGTTCCAACCCTGCAGCAGCACAGCCGACTTGTTTCAATAAATCAACTGAACTGGTTGAGACCTTCAGTGCAGACAGTTCAGCTGCAGGTCGTCGGGAACAGGGTTGCCAACTCCCTGAAAAAAATTATATAAGGGACACCTCATTGGCAGGAACGGCCGACCCGATGCCTTCACCCTTCCTGGCCTGGTGATTTTTTTTTTTTTGGCTCTTTTTTTTGAAAGTGAAATGATTCTTTAACTAATTGACTCGAACCTTCATATGAACAAAATGACTTTGGAACAGATTTCCCTCCATTTCAGACACAACGGGACAACAATGCTGTCAGCAAAACATTCAGACTCACAAAGTTTTTTTTATTTATTTAAACATGTCACATAGACAGAACGATGACATACTCAAAAGTAAACAGTTTGTGTTTTTTTAACTTCACATATTCACACCTCCACATATAGTAAAAATTGAAAGAAAATAAATGATTGTAGTGTGGGCTATCTCTTATAGAAAAATAAATATTGAAAGATCTTAAATGCACAAGATAAAAAAGGGGATAATAAATAATAAAAAACAAGCAGAAAAGAAAAGGTAAGTCCATTCTAAACAGTTACGGGGGGTTAGGACAGGTTGAGATTTGCTATGAGTGTGTATCATTTATCTGCATGGGGATTATTTACATGTTGCAGACATTTTTGGAACGAGGATATATCATTTTTTAATGCAAGCCATGAAGGGGGGATTTGGCATATCGACACTTGTGAATATAATATTTAGTGATGATGATGAGGTTATTTACCAAGAACTCTGTTATTTTATCTTTGAGGATTAGCCTACTTGGATGTTTTGAAAAGAGCAGAAATCCGTGTTTATGGAACTGGACGATAAGAAATCACGGAGAGATTTCCACAGATTTTGGACAGTCTCACATTCATAAAATATGTTGTTTCCAGATTTGTTTTGCAATTCTAACAGTTTTCTACAACAAATTTAAATCTTCTTTTTAAAAATTCCTTTGAGGGATAGATGCTGTTTATATTTTTGAAATGAACTTCTTTACATTTTGGGGGAATTTGAAGTATTTTGTGTGAATAGTTGATTTTTCAGATTTGTTATAATCTCTAAGAATGAATGAGCTTCTTGCTATACCTGGATATAAGGTGTTTACTGAATACTGTCTTAAAAATGTATTGTTACAGTTTTCACTTACTAGGTCCAAATCATCTAACTTTATTTGATGTAAATTTGGAGTTGGAATGGTCAAGATATTGATCCTCTTTGTGAGCGTTCAACAGCAACATTCAGCCACATTGTGCCATCAGGAACCAGCTCCAGTCCAGGTGTCCTTTCATCATCTAACAGGAAGTGAATGTGTGAAACATCAGGATGAACCCCGGCTGCTCACCAGACCTCTGCTCATTGGAGCAGAATCAGTGAACATCTGTCAGCAGGTTGGAATCCATCTGGGCTGATGGCAGCTCAGTGATTCCTCTCTGATGTCACAGTTTGTCACATGTGCAGCAAACTAACTGCAGCTGACATCAGCTGAATGGGCTCAGCCGAAGTGAGCTGCAGAGAAACACAACCTGCTGACACTCAGTGTGAAGCTTTGACTGGAAACACACAAATCCAGGATGCAGAGGTTCTTCAGTGAATGTGGTGCTGAAGGTGTGGAGGAGGATCAGTGTGTCAGAGGAGACTCTGTAGAAGGATTGGTTCATCTCTTCCAGGTGGGCCTTTAAAGATGTCTTCCTGTCTGATGGATGTTTCTGCTCTGCCTGCTTTCCTGGATGCTGCTTCAATCTGTCTGACCTCATGTTCATCATTGACCTCTCCGCTCCCTCCCTCTGTGATGTAGAGCTCTGTGTAGATCTGATTCAGAAGGGTTGGCTGTCCTGCTTTAGGAATCCCCTCAAACACACACTGGAACTTCTTCTTCAGAGCACATTTAACTTTACGTCCACAAACTGCAGCAACAAGTTCTGAATGAAGACAAGAAATAACATCAGTAAACAGACATTTCAACCCTGTACAGAATGAGTATCTGAACATCTGCTGCTCTGTGTGCTGAGACATCAGTAAATGTGTCATTTATCCAGCAGGTTAAACCTTTAGAGAAATCCTCTTACTGCTCTGCAGACGGTCAGCCAGCTCCTCCTGCTTCATTCTCCTCAGGAAGTGAACTGTGATCTTCACTAATGCCTCTCTGCTGCTCCTCTGCTCTTCATCCTCACCCTCCCTCTGACTCTCTAAGCATTCTGGGTAATCTGGACTCAGAGCCTTCTGCATCTTCTTCAGCTCCTCCTTCACAAAAGTGAGCATGTTGTCCTCCAGCAGCTGGAACAGAAAACTATATGAATGAGCCCATCAGACTGAAACCATGGAGCCAAACATCAGATCGGACCAGAACCGGAAAAACGTATGAACAAACTGATAAATGTGGTCACAGAAGTTTGCATCAACGTGTAATAATCAGTGTTTGTTCAAATATATTAAAAAAATAGGGCTGGGCGAGTTAACTCGTTACTATCGCGTTAACTTGTCAATTATTTAACGCCGATGAATATTTTATCTCACATTACTCTTTTTTTTTTTTTTTAAATGTAAAAATAATTATTTAATTTTTTTTATGACTTAATAACACATATCAAATCACCATAAATGATATGATGTCACGTTCAATCGCTGCATCAAGTTTCCATTTTTTTCTAAACTTGTAAATGGAGATAATCTCCCAAAGAAATGATTTTTAACAGTCTTTAGGCAGGAATTTTCTCAAATCTCCACTTGTAAAATTAGAGCATTCTCTAGGTAACACAGTAACATCTTTTAACATGTAATCAATTTTAACAACAATTTCAATATGAAATAATGCATACATTTTACTAAATAACATCATGAATTAAACGCCTGCCGACGATCTTGCTAGCAAACATTCTTGCTAGCAAACGTTCTTGCTAGCAAACATTCTTGCTAGCAAACGTTCTTGCTAGCAAACGTTCTTTTTCTTTTTTTCCTCTCTTTGCTTTAAAAGATACAAAAATAGAGCAAAAACTTCTTTTTTTTTTTTTTTAATACTTTATTTTTTAAATACGCTAGCAAACGATCTTGCTAGCCATTAGCTTCACATATCATTGATATCACTCACCGGAGTTTCCACAGTAAGCTACCATTATCCAGCCCCGTCAATGTCAGCGATATACACCATGCAGCACTCCCTCTCGCACACTTTATCCTCGATTCTTTTTTTCTTTAGAATTTCCTCTGTGCTTTGCATCTCACCGCTCACATGGCTGGGCTCTCTCCTTATGCTCGGTTTGTTTTTTCCTTCCTCGTGCTTGTCCCTCACACACAAGCGCCGCCAAGGATCAAAAATTCACTGGCGCAGCATTAATCTATGCGTGAGCCGTAGCTACACTTTCAGTGTGCGGGTCCCACCTTCACCCACAGCTCATCGCCCACTTCAGTCTGATGCCAAATCGCGTGCTGATCAATTTCAACCTGTTTAGCTTTTCAAACAACTATTCAAACTATAACTTTCATCCAGTTTAACTGCCAGAAAGAAATGATACCTTAAAATGTAGGAAAACGTGTCCTCTTTCACACAAAGTCACGCTCATTGAGCTCTGCCGCACATTTTTCTTACAAATTGCCTCTGAGCCCAGAGGTCGCCTCTACTTTCTGAACAGCGAGCGTTTGTTGGAGACAGTGGAGCGCAGTCAAAGTCATAGTGCAATTTTAAGCAGCCAAAGTGAGCGCACCTGTCAGAGACACAGGCGAGCCGCACGCGCTCCTGTTCCCGGGGCAACGCCTCGTTAGCCGGCTGTCACACATCAGCAGTGACGTCAGCATGCTGAGAGACACCACGGGTCAGACTTTGCTCAAAATAAAGTTCCAAAAAGTCACAAAAATAACACTTTTCTTTCTTTCTTTCAGACATTTCAATGTCCAATAAACTTCAAAACAGCCTAGACGTAACGATACCGCAGCGCCGCGGATCTTCGGCCGGTCTCGGGTAGCCGGCTTCGGCCGGTGCGGAGAGCCGTTCGTGACGGGGCTGGGGTGCGGCCGGAGGACGGTCGCCCCTCTCCTATCGCGCACCGCATGTTTGTGGAGAACCTGCTGCTAAATCACTTGCAGAGGCCCTGGAGCCTGGTGACTCTTAAAAAAAATAAAATAAAAAATGACATGGAGCTCTGGTCGGGAAGGACCAGAGTCCATGCCCGGGAAGGGCTGCTTGAGTTCAGGTGAGTGTGCCTGGACCAGGCAGCCTGGTGACTAAAGAAAAAAGTGTTTTATAGTACCAGGGGCGTGGAGCTCCAGGGGGTGCGGACTGGATCGTTAGGCCGGGGAGGGGTGCTTAAGTGTGGGTACACAGGTGTGGATGGAGGGCCTGGAGCTCGGTTCTTTATAATCTTTTTTTCTTCTTTTTACAGTACCAGGGGTGTGGAGCTCCAGGGGGTGCGGACTGGATCGTTAGGCCGGGGAGGGGTGCTTAAGTGTGGGTACACAGGTGTGGATGGAGGGCCTGGAGCTCGGTTCTTTATAATCTTTTTTTCTTCTTTTTACAGTACCAGGGGCGTGGAGCTCCAGGCGGTGCGGACTGGATTCTTAGGCCGGGGAGGGGTGCTTAAGTGTGGGTACACAGGTGTGGATGGTTGGCCTGGAGCTCGTTTTTTTTTTTTTTTTTACAGTACCAGGGGCGTGGAGCTCCAGGCGGTGCGGACTGGATTCTTAGGCCGGGGAGGGGTGCTTAAGTGTGGGTACACAGGTGTGGATGGAGGGCCTGGAGCTCGGTTCTCCTTAACCCTTAGGGCCGTTTCAAAGCAGTGCGGCAAAGCGTGGCGGAACGGAAGCGATTTTCACCGGCGGAGGTGAAAATACATGGAAACAGATCTGTCCTTGCACACAGACGCAGCGGTAGTCGGGCAGTAGCGGCGCGGGAGACGCCTCCGTCCCGCGCTGCTTTTGGAAAATAGAACTCGAGCGGAATTTGGACGGCAGCGGCCGGCGGCGGCCGGCGGTGTCCCGTTGAAATGGATGGGGAATGCAGACAGGGCTGGAGCGGAACTACCGCGGCCGCAGACTGTCCGGTGTGAAAAGCCAAGTAGAACACAGCGCCTGATAACTGCCGTTGTCTCGCTGCCACGCTCTGGTCTGAAATCGTCCTAACCCGGGGTCGGCTTGTTTGAGAAAGAAACCCAGGAATAGCGTTCTTTTCCGGAGTTAAGACGAAATACAGATTTTTGGTTCAAAAATGATTTGTGTGTGTTTTTTCCTTTCCTTTCAAACTTAAATGTCGGGTTTCCTTCCAAAAATAAACTGCTTTTGGTGCTTCCAATTGTTTGGTCGTTAATTAAATCACAAAAAAAAAAAAAACACGAACCAAACTTGCTTCTAAATAATCCAAATATTTTTCTCCAACGAAAAAGTTCCTAATCTTCTGGCATTTTGCCGTACATACCCTCAAACGAGTGGTTCCTTTCTTCCTTTGTCTAACAATTTTCCGCGTGTAACGGCGACAGTTCCTGTTGTCAGCCAGCGCGCAGTGGGAAAAGTTTCTCCGTGGTCCAAGTTCCAAAGTTGTCCGTAATCCAAAGTTCCAGGAGTTATTGACTAATTGTACTGGTGAAAACAGGTTTTTGGCTTTTCCTGGAGCCCAAGTCCTGTCCGTTTTTGGTAACATGTCATTTCTCCTACGCCCCTTTGGTCCGACCCGTCAATATTCCGAAAATTTCCCATTGATCCTACAGCCCACTCGTCCGAAATGTCTTTGTTCCAGATTAAATTCACCCTTTGTTCCGACAGCTCAATGTTTGAGCCCACACGTACACACGCACGTGCACCTACACGCGTGCACACACACGTGCACTAGCACGTGCACATTAATACACATATGCACACACACGTGCACACACTTACACACGTGCACACGCACGTGCACCTACACATGTGCACACGCACGTGCACACGCATAAATGTGCACACACACACGTGCACTAGCACGTGCACATGCATACACATATGCACACACACGTGCACACACGTACACCTACACACGTGCACACACATGCGCACACACGTGCACACACATGCACTAGCACGTGCACACACACACGTGCACATGCTACTACACACGTGCAAACACTTAGACACACGCATGCACACGAATAAACGTGCACACGCACGTGCACACGCATAAACGTAAACACGCACGTGCACACGCATAAACGTGCACTAGCACGTGCACCTACACACGTGCACACACGTGCACACGCACGTGCACCTACACATGTGCACACGCACGTGCACACGCATAAATGTGCACACACACACACGTGCACTAGCACGTGCACGTGCATACACATATGCACACACACGTGCACGCACGTACACCTACACACGTGCACACACATGCGCACACACGTGCACACACATGCACTAGCACGTGCACACACATGCACTAGCACGTGCACACACACACGTGCACATTTTACTACACACGTGCAAACACTTAGACACACGCGTGCACACGAATAAACGTGCACACGCATAAACGTAAACACGCACGTGCACACGCATAAACGTGCACTAGCACGTGCACCTACACACGTGCACACACGTGCACTAGCACTCCCAGGAGTCTGGGAGGAGTCTCTGCCTCAGTGGGAGGAGTCTCTTTCTTAGGGGGAGGAGTCTCTTAGGGGGAGGAGTCTCTTAGGAGGAGGAGTCTCTAACTCAGGGGGAGGAGTCTCTTAAGGGGAGGAGTCTCTGTCTCAGGGGAGGAGTCTCTTAGGGGGAGGATTCTCCTGGGGGAGGAGTCTCTTGGGGGAGGAGTCTCGTCCTAAGTGGGAGGAGTCTCTTGGGGGAGGAGTCTCTTCCTCAGTGGGAGGAGTCTCTTAGGGGGAGGAGTCTCTTGGGGGAGGAGTCTCTGCCTCAGGGGGAGGAGTCTGTTAGGGGGAGGAGTCTCTTAAGGGGAGGAGTCTCTCAGAGGGAGGAGTCTCTGTCTTAGTGGGGGGAGTGTGTTAGGGGGAGGAGTCTCTCAGGGGGAGGAGTCTCTCAGGGGGAGGAGTCTGTTAGGGGGAGGAGTCTCTATCTTAGGGCAGGAGTCTCTGTCTCAGGGGGAGGAGTCTCTGCCTCAGGGGGAGGAGTCTCTGTCATTAGGGGGAGGAGTCTCTTAGGGGGAGGAGTCTCTGCCTCAGGGGGAGGAGTCTCTTAGGGGGAGGAGTCTCTTAGGGGGAGGAGTCTGTCAGGAGGAGGAGTCTCTGTCTAAGGGGGAGGAGTCTCTCAGGGGGAGGAGTCTCTTAGGGGGAGGAGTCTCTTAAGGGGAGGAGTCTCTGCCTCAGGGGGAGGAGTCTCTGTCTCAGGGGAGGAGTCTCTTAGGGGGAGGAGTCTCTCAGGGGGAGGAGTCTCTCAGGGGGAGGAGTCTCTTGGGGGAGGAGTCTCTTAGGGGCTGGAGTCTCTCAGTGGGAGGAGTCTCTGCCTCAGGGGAGGAGTCTCTTAAGGGGAGGAGTCTCTGCCTTAGGGGGTGGAGTCTCTGTCTCAGGGGGAGGAGTCTCTTAGTGGGATGAGTCTCTGCCTCAGGGGGAGGAGTCTCTGTCTCAGGGGGAGGAGTCTCTTAGGGGGAGGAGTCTCTGCCTCAGGGGAGGAGTCTCTCAGTGGGAGGAGTCACTCAGTGGGAGGAGTCTCTGCCTCAGGGGAGGAGTCTCTCAGTGGGAGGAGTCTCTCAGTGGGAGGAGTCTCTGCCTCAGGGGAGGAGTCTCTTAAGGGGAGGAGTCTCTGCCTTAGGGGGTGGAGTCTCTGTCTCAGGGGGAGGAGTCTCTTAGTGGGAGGAGTCTCTTAAGGGGAGGAGTCTCTGTCTTAGTGGGAGGAGTCTCTCAGGGGGAGGAGTCTCTTGGGGGAGGAGTCTCGTCCTAAGTGGGAGGAGTCTCTTAGGGGGAGGAGTCTCTTGGGGGAGGAGTCTGTTAGGGGGAGGAGTCTCTGTCTCAGTGGGAGGAGTCTCTTAGGGGGAGGAGTCTGTTAGGGGGAGGAGTCTCTATCTTAGGGGGAGGAGTCTCTTAGGGGGAGGAGTCTCTTAGGGGGAGGAGTCTGTTAGGGGGAGGAGTCTCTGTCATTAGGGGAGGAGTCTCTGCCTCAGTGGGAGGAGTCTCTCAGTGGGAGGAGTCTCTGCCTCAGGGGAGGAGTCTCTTAAGGGGAGGAGTCTCTGCCTTAGGGGGTGGAGTCTCTGTCTCAGGGGGAGGAGTCTCTTAGTGGGATGAGTCTCTGCCTCAGGGGGAGGAGTCTCTGTCTCAGGGGGAGGAGTCTCTTAGGGGGAGGAGTCTCTGCCTCAGGGGAGGAGTCTCTCAGTGGGAGGAGTCTCTCAGTGGGAGGAGTCTCTGCCTCAGGGGAGGAGTCTCTCAGTGGGAGGAGTCTCTCAGTGGGAGGAGTCTCTGCCTCAGGGGAGGAGTCTCTTAAGGGGAGGAGTCTCTGTCTTAGTGGGAGGAGTCTCTCAGGGGGAGGAGTCTCTGTCATTAGGGGAGGAGTCTCTGCCTCAGTGGGAGGAGTCTCTCAGTGGGAGGAGTCTCTGCCTCAGGGGAGGAGTCTCTTAAGGGGAGGAGTCTCTGTCTCAGGGGGAGGAGTCTCTGTCTCAGGGGGAGGAGTCTCTTAATGGGAGGAGTCTCTTAGGGGGAGGAGTCTCGTCCTAAGTGGGAGGAGTCTCTTAGGGGGAGGAGTCTCTTGGGGGAGGAGTCTGTTAGGGGGAGGAGTCTCTGTCTCAGGGGGAGGAGTCTGTTAGGGGGAGGAGTCTCTATCTTAGGGCAGGAGTCTCTGTCTCGGGGGGAGGAGTCTCTGCCTCAGTGGGAGGAGTCTCTGCCTCAGGGGAGGAGTCTCTCAGTGGGAGGAGTCTCTCAGTGGGAGGAGTCTCTGCCTCAGGGGAGGAGTCTCTTAAGGGGAGGAGTCTCTGCCTTAGGGTGTGGAGTCTCTGTCTCAAGGGGAGGAGTCTCTTAGTGGGAGGAGTCTCTTAGGGGGAGGAGTCTCTGTCTCAGGGGGAGGAGTCTCTTAGGGGGAGGAGTCTCTTCCTCAGTGGGAGGAGTCTCTTGGGGGAGTAGTCTCTCAGGGGGAGGAGTCTCTGTCTTAGGGGGAGGAGTCTCTCAGGGGGAGGAGTCTCTGTCTTAGGGGGAGGAGACTCTTAGTGGGAGGAGTCTCTGTCTTAGTGGGAGGAGTCTCTTAGGGGGAGGAGTCTCTTAGGAGGAGGAGTCTCTGCCTCAGTGGGAGGAGTCTCTGTCTCAGGGGGAGTAGTCTCTCAGGGGGAGGAGTCTCTGTCTTAGGGGGAGGAGTCTCTCAGGGGGAGGAGTCTCTTAGGGGAGGAATCTCTCAGGGGAGGAGTCTCTGCCTCAGGGGGAGGAGTCTCTGTCTCAGGGGAGGAGTCTCTTAGGGGGAGGAGTCTCTCAGTGGGAGGACTCTCTCAGTGGGAGGAGTCTCTCAGTGGGAGGAGTCTCTGCCCCAGGGGAGGAGTCTCTTAAGGGGAGGAGTCTCTGCATCAGGGGGTGGAGTCTCTGCCTCAGAGGGAGGAGTCTCTTGGGGGAGGAGTCTCTTAGGGGGAGGAGACTCTCAGTGGGAGGAGTCTCTCAGTGGGAGGAGTCTCTGCCCCAGGGGAGGAGTCTCTCAGTGGGAGGAGTCTGTTAGGAGGAGGAGTCTCTTAGTGGGAGGAGTCTGTTAGGAGGAGGAGTCTCTTAGTGGGAGGAGTCTCTCAGGGGGAGGAGTCTCTGCCTCAGGGGGTGGAGTCTCTGCCTCAGAGGGAGGAGTCTCTTAGGGGGAGGAGTCTCTCAGTGGGAGGAGTCTGTTAGGAGGAGGAGTCTCTTAGTGGGAGGAGTCTGTTAGGAGGAGGTGTCTCTTGGGGGAGGAGTCTCTCAGGGGGAGGAGTCTGTTAGGAGGAGGAGTCTCTTGGGGGAAGAGTCTCTCAGGGGGAGGAGTCTCTTGGGGGAGGAGTCTCTTAGGGGGAGGAGTCTCTGCCTCAGAGGGAGGAGTCTCTCAGGGGGAGGAGTCTGTTAGGAGGAGTCTCTTAGGGGGAGGAGTCTCTTGGGGGGAGGAGTCTCTTGGGGGTGTAGTCTCTCAGGGGGAGGAGTCTCTCAGGGGGAGGAGTCTCTGCCTCAGAGGGAGGAGTCTCTCAGGGGGAGGAGTCTGTTAGGAGGAGGAGTCTCTTAGTGGGAGGAGTCTCTGCCTCAGGGGGTGGAGTCTCTGCCTCAGAGGGAGGAGTCTCTTAGGGGGAGGAGTCTCTCAGTGGGAGGAGTCTCTTAGGGGGAGGAGTCTCTCAGTGGGAGGAGTCTGTTAGGAGGAGGAGTGTCTTAGTGGGAGGAGTCTGTTAGGAGGAGGAGTCTGTTAGGAGGAGGAGTCTCTTAGTGGGAGGAGTCTCTTGGGGGAGGAGTCTCTTGGGGGAGAAGTCTCTTGGGGGTGTAGTCTCTCAGGGGGAGGAGTCTCTTAGGGGGAGGAGTCTCTTGGGGGTGTAGTCTCTCAGGGGGAGGAGTCTCTGCCTCAGATGGAGGAGTCTCTCAGGGGGAGGAGTCTGTTAGGAGGAGGAGTCTCTTAGGGGGAGGAGTCTCTTGGGGGGAGGAGTCTCTTGGGGGTGTAGTCTCTCAGGGGGAGGAGTCTCTGCCTCAGAGGGAGGAGTCTCTCAGGGGGAGGAGTCTGTTAGGAGGAGGAGTCTCTTAGTGGGAGGAGTCTCTCAGGGGGAGGAGTCTCTTAGTGGGAGGAGTCTGTTAGGAGGAGGAGTCTCTTAGTGGGAGGAGTCTCTCAGGGGGAGGAGTCTCTGCCTCAGGGGGTGGAGTCTCTTAGGGGGAGGAGTCTCTCAGTGGGAGGAGTCTGTTAGGAGGAGGAGTCTCTTAGTGGGAGGAGTCTGTTAGGAGGAGGAGTCTGTTAGGAGGAGGAGTCTCTTAGTGGGAGGAGTCTCTTAGTGGGAGGAGTCTCTTGGGGGAGGAGTCTCTCAGGGGGAGGAGTCTCTCAGGGGGAGGAGTGTCTCAGGGGGAGGAGTCTCTTGGGGGAGGAGTCTCTTAGGGGGAGGAGTCTCTTGGGGGTGTAGTCTCTCAGGGGGAGGAGTCTCTCAGGGGGAGGAGTCTCTGCCTCAGAGGGAGGAGTCTCTCAGGGGGAGGAGTCTGTTAGGAGGAGGAGTCTCTTAGGGGGAGGAGTCTCTTGGGGGGAGGAGTCTCTTGGGGGTGTAGTCTCTCAGGGGGAGGAGTCTCTCAGGGGGAGGAGTCTCTGCCTCAGAGGGAGGAGTCTCTCAGGGGGAGGAGTCTGTTAGGAGGAGGAGTCTCTTAGTGGGAGGAGTCTCTCAGGGGGAGGAGTCTCTTAGTGGGAGGAGTCTGTTAGGAGGAGGAGTCTCTCAGTTGGAGGAGTCTCTCAGGGGAGGAGTCTCTGCCTCAGGGGGTGGAGTCTCTTAGGGGGAGGAGTCTCTCAGTGGGAGGAGTCTGTTAGGAGGAGGAGTCTCTTAGTGGGAGGAGTCTGTTAGGAGGAGGAGTCTGTTAGGAGGAGGAGTCTCTTAGTGGGAGGAGTCTCTTAGTGGGAGGGGTCTCTTGGGGGGAGGAGTCTCTGCCTCAGAGGGAGGAGTCTCTCAGGGGGAGGAGTCTCTCAGGGGGAGGAGTCTCTGCCTCAGAGGGAGGAGTCTCTCAGGGGGAGGAGTCTCTCAGGGGGAGGAGTCTCTCAGGGGGAGGAGTCTGTTAGGAGGAGGAGTCTCTTAGGGGGAGGAGTCTCTTGGGGGTGTAGTCTCTCAGGGGGAGGAGTCTCTCAGGGGGAGGAGTCTGTTAGGAGGAGGAGTCTCTTAGGGGGAGGAGTCTCTTGGGGGTGTAGTCTCTCAGGGGGAGGAGTCTCTGCCTCAGAGGGAGAAGTCTCTCAGGGGGAGGAGTCTGTTAGGAGGAGGAGTCTCTTCCTCAGGGGGAGGAGTCTCTGCCTCAGGGGGAGGAGTTTCTCAGGGGGAGGAGTCTCTTGGGGGTGTAGTCTCTCAGGGGGAGGAGTCTCTCAGGGGGAGGAGTCTCTGCCTCAGAGGGAGGAGTCTCTCAGGGGGAGGAGTCTCTGCCTCAGAGGGAGGAGTCTCAGGGGGAGGAGTCTCTGTCTCAGGGGAGGAGTCTCTGTCTCAGGGGAGGAGTCTCTCAGGGGGAGGAGTCTCTGCCTCAGGGGGTGGAGTCTCTGCCTCTGAGGGAGGAGTCTCTTAGGGGGAGGAGTCTGTTAGGAGGAGGAGTCTCTTAGTGGGAGGAGTCTGTTAGGAGGAGGAGTCTCTTAGTGGGAGGAGTCTGTTAGGAGGAGGAGTCTCTTCCTCAGGGGGAGGAGTCTCTGCCTCAGGGGGAGGAGTCTCTCAGTGGGAGGAGTCTGTTAGGAGGAGGAGTCTGTTAGGAGGAGGAGTCTCTTCCTCAGGGGGAGGAGTCTCTGCCTCAGGGGGAGGAGTCTCTTAGGGGAAGGGAAGCTTAGAGAAGGCCCAATGAGAATATGTTCTTTTTGTGCTTCTCGAAAAGGTTCAAACGTGACATGTTATCTGAGGTGATTGAAGGAATTCTTTATGCACTATTTTTCATTTGAAAAAAAACACTGGAATTCACATCCAAAGGGAGAGAGAGCACTTTTGCCTTCTTATCATGTGTCGAAACTGTAAAACATTGAGTTGTGGAGCGTGTTTTCAATAATGATTCTAAATTAAAGTAGTTTTACACTCCTTTGTGGTTTGGTGTGCGCCTTTGTTGAATCCAGTGTATATTTTCTTCAGAAGATTATGTGAAAGTGCAAGAAAAAAAAGAACATTTTCTCCAGTTCTTCCTGTTACATCATTCCATGATTGTAATAAATGTTCTCAGTGACGACGGGTCCTCAATTCAGTTCAATCACACCTTATTAATCCATTATGCTGCTGCATAAATCATTGTTATACAAGTGTATATATGATAATAGGTGGATAACAAAATTAAATTCTAGGAAGCTGAAAAGTATCCCCACTCCTGCCCACCAGCCTCACCAACGAGATCACATGTAAAGTAAAGATCCAACGACATTTTAATTCCACACACAGCTGAGAACAGGGAAAACACTGGGAGTCAAACACCTGAACATAAGCTGAGCGGTGCCAGATCCTCCACCCTCCAGCAGCAGCTTCAGGATAAGGCCGGGCCTCCTCCAGGTTCACACTCTGGACACGGAATGATGGAAGAGAGGAATGAAAGGAAGCCACAGGCAGCAACAACCCACACAATGTTGAATTATTTCAAGATATTTCAAATTTTATTCATTTAATGTAGAAAAAGTCAGATGTGGCCTTGAACTCTGCACATATGACTGTATTTCCCATGCTACACTGCCCCCTGGTGGACATAGATAGATAGATAATTGTTTTGTTGCAGCAGCGTACACTAAAATATATGAAAACAATTAAAGTAAAAACAAGCAAATAGAATAAAATGAATATAAAATAAATAAAATAAAAATAGTGAATAAACATTCGCTATATACAAATCTACAGTATTTTTTTTCTTTGTTATTGTTTTTTTTTTAGGAGAGACTTCAAGCCTATTGAGCTTGAAGTTCTCTTCCAGCCAGAGGTGTTGTAGATGGTGATGGCTGCTGGATTGTAGGGAAGTGCTAATCTATTGCATTATCTGTGGGGTGTTATTGTGTTTCTCTATTATCACATAAAGCAGGGGTCTCAAACTGACCCGTGAAGGGGCCGGTGGGGCTGCAGGTTTCTGTTCCAACCCTGCAGCAGCACAGCCGACTTGTTTCAATAAATCAACTGAACTGGTTGAGACCTTCAGTGCAGACAGTTCAGCTGCAGGTCGTCGGGAACAGGGTTGCCAACTCCCTGAAAAAAATTATATAAGGGACACCTCATTGGCAGGAACGGCCGACCCGATGCCTTCACCCTTCCTGGCCTGGTGATTTTTTTTTTTTTGGCTCTTTTTTTTGAAAGTGAAATGATTCTTTAACTAATTGACTCGAACCTTCATATGAACAAAATGACTTTGGAACAGATTTCCCTCCATTTCAGACACAACGGGACAACAATGCTGTCAGCAAAACATTCAGACTCACAAAGTTTTTTTTATTTATTTAAACATGTCACATAGACAGAACGATGACATACTCAAAAGTAAACAGTTTGTGTTTTTTTAACTTCACATATTCACACCTCCACATATAGTAAAAATTGAAAGAAAATAAATGATTGTAGTGTGGGCTATCTCTTATAGAAAAATAAATATTGAAAGATCTTAAATGCACAAGATAAAAAAGGGGATAATAAATAATAAAAAACAAGCAGAAAAGAAAAGGTAAGTCCATTCTAAACAGTTACGGGGGGTTAGGACAGGTTGAGATTTGCTATGAGTGTGTATCATTTATCTGCATGGGGATTATTTACATGTTGCAGACATTTTTGGAACGAGGATATATCATTTTTTAATGCAAGCCATGAAGGGGGGATTTGGCATATCGACACTTGTGAATATAATATTTAGTGATGATGATGAGGTTATTTACCAAGAACTCTGTTATTTTATCTTTGAGGATTAGCCTACTTGGATGTTTTGAAAAGAGCAGAAATCCGTGTTTATGGAACTGGACGATAAGAAATCACGGAGAGATTTCCACAGATTTTGGACAGTCTCACATTCATAAAATATGTTGTTTCCAGATTTGTTTTGCAATTCTAACAGTTTTCTACAACAAATTTAAATCTTCTTTTTAAAAATTCCTTTGAGGGATAGATGCTGTTTATATTTTTGAAATGAACTTCTTTACATTTTGGGGGAATTTGAAGTATTTTGTGTGAATAGTTGATTTTTCAGATTTGTTATAATCTCTAAGAATGAATGAGCTTCTTGCTATACCTGGATATAAGGTGTTTACTGAATACTGTCTTAAAAATGTATTGTTACAGTTTTCACTTACTAGGTCCAAATCATCTAACTTTATTTGATGTAAATTTGGAGTTGGAATGGTCAAGATATTGATCCTCTTTGTGAGCGTTCAACAGCAACATTCAGCCACATTGTGCCATCAGGAACCAGCTCCAGTCCAGGTGTCCTTTCATCATCTAACAGGAAGTGAATGTGTGAAACATCAGGATGAACCCCGGCTGCTCACCAGACCTCTGCTCATTGGAGCAGAATCAGTGAACATCTGTCAGCAGGTTGGAATCCATCTGGGCTGATGGCAGCTCAGTGATTCCTCTCTGATGTCACAGTTTGTCACATGTGCAGCAAACTAACTGCAGCTGACATCAGCTGAATGGGCTCAGCCGAAGTGAGCTGCAGAGAAACACAACCTGCTGACACTCAGTGTGAAGCTTTGACTGGAAACACACAAATCCAGGATGCAGAGGTTCTTCAGTGAATGTGGTGCTGAAGGTGTGGAGGAGGATCAGTGTGTCAGAGGAGACTCTGTAGAAGGATTGGTTCATCTCTTCCAGGTGGGCCTTTAAAGATGTCTTCCTGTCTGATGGATGTTTCTGCTCTGCCTGCTTTCCTGGATGCTGCTTCAATCTGTCTGACCTCATGTTCATCATTGACCTCTCCGCTCCCTCCCTCTGTGATGTAGAGCTCTGTGTAGATCTGATTCAGAAGGGTTGGCTGTCCTGCTTTAGGAATCCCCTCAAACACACACTGGAACTTCTTCTTCAGAGCACATTTAACTTTACGTCCACAAACTGCAGCAACAAGTTCTGAATGAAGACAAGAAATAACATCAGTAAACAGACATTTCAACCCTGTACAGAATGAGTATCTGAACATCTGCTGCTCTGTGTGCTGAGACATCAGTAAATGTGTCATTTATCCAGCAGGTTAAACCTTTAGAGAAATCCTCTTACTGCTCTGCAGACGGTCAGCCAGCTCCTCCTGCTTCATTCTCCTCAGGAAGTGAACTGTGATCTTCACTAATGCCTCTCTGCTGCTCCTCTGCTCTTCATCCTCACCCTCCCTCTGACTCTCTAAGCATTCTGGGTAATCTGGACTCAGAGCCTTCTGCATCTTCTTCAGCTCCTCCTTCACAAAAGTGAGCATGTTGTCCTCCAGCAGCTGGAACAGAAAACTATATGAATGAGCCCATCAGACTGAAACCATGGAGCCAAACATCAGATCGGACCAGAACCGGAAAAACGTATGAACAAACTGATAAATGTGGTCACAGAAGTTTGCATCAACGTGTAATAATCAGTGTTTGTTCAAATATATTAAAAAAATAGGGCTGGGCGAGTTAACTCGTTACTATCGCGTTAACTTGTCAATTATTTAACGCCGATGAATATTTTATCTCACATTACTCTTTTTTTTTTTTTTTAAATGTAAAAATAATTATTTAATTTTTTTTATGACTTAATAACACATATCAAATCACCATAAATGATATGATGTCACGTTCAATCGCTGCATCAAGTTTCCATTTTTTTCTAAACTTGTAAATGGAGATAATCTCCCAAAGAAATGATTTTTAACAGTCTTTAGGCAGGAATTTTCTCAAATCTCCACTTGTAAAATTAGAGCATTCTCTAGGTAACACAGTAACATCTTTTAACATGTAATCAATTTTAACAACAATTTCAATATGAAATAATGCATACATTTTACTAAATAACATCATGAATTAAACGCCTGCCGACGATCTTGCTAGCAAACATTCTTGCTAGCAAACGTTCTTGCTAGCAAACATTCTTGCTAGCAAACGTTCTTGCTAGCAAACATTCTTGCTAGCAAACGTTCTTGCTAGCAAACATTCTTGCTAGCAAACGTTCTTGCTAGCAAACGTTCTTTTTCTTTTTTTCCTCTCTTTGCTTTAAAAGATACAAAAATAGAGCAAAAACTTCTTTTTTTTTTTTTTTAATACTTTATTTTTTAAATACGCTAGCAAACGATCTTGCTAGCCATTAGCTTCACATATCATTGATATCACTCACCGGAGTTTCCACAGTAAGCTACCATTATCCAGCCCCGTCAATGTCAGCGATATACACCATGCAGCACTCCCTCTCGCACACTTTATCCTCGATTCTTTTTTTCTTTAGAATTTCCTCTGTGCTTTGCATCTCACCGCTCACATGGCTGGGCTCTCTCCTTATGCTCGGTTTGTTTTTTCCTTCCTCGTGCTTGTCCCTCACACACAAGCGCCGCCAAGGATCAAAAATTCACTGGCGCAGCATTAATCTATGCGTGAGCCGTAGCTACACTTTCAGTGTGCGGGTCCCACCTTCACCCACAGCTCATCGCCCACTTCAGTCTGATGCCAAATCGCGTGCTGATCAATTTCAACCTGTTTAGCTTTTCAAACAACTATTCAAACTATAACTTTCATCCAGTTTAACTGCCAGAAAGAAATGATACCTTAAAATGTAGGAAAACGTGTCCTCTTTCACACAAAGTCACGCTCATTGAGCTCTGCCGCACATTTTTCTTACAAATTGCCTCTGAGCCCAGAGGTCGCCTCTACTTTCTGAACAGCGAGCGTTTGTTGGAGACAGTGGAGCGCAGCCTAAGTCATAGTGCAATTTTAAGCAGCCAAAGTGAGCGCACCTGTCAGAGACACAGGCGAGCCGCACGCGCTCCTGTTCCCGGGGCAACGCCTCGTTAGCCGGCTGTCACACATCAGCAGTGACGTCAGCATGCTGAGAGACACCACGGGTCAGACTTTGCTCAAAATAAAGTTCCAAAAAGTCACAAAAATAACACTTTTCTTTCTTTCTTTCAGACATTTCAATGTCCAATAAACTTCAAAACAGCCTAGACGTAACGATACCGCAGCGCCGCGGATCTTCGGCCGGTCTCGGGTAGCCGGCTTCGGCCGGTGCGGAGAGCTGTTCGTGACGGGGCTGGGGTGCGGCCGGAGGACGGTCGCCCCTCTCCTATCGCGCACCGCATGTTTGTGGAGAACCTGCTGCTAAATCACTTGCAGAGGCCCTGGAGCCTGGTGACTCTTAAAAAAAATAAAATAAAAAATGACATGGAGCTCTGGTCGGGAAGGACCAGAGTCCATGCCCGGGAAGGGCTGCTTGAGTTCAGGTGAGTGTGCCTGGACCAGGCAGCCTGGTGACTAAAGAAAAAAGTGTTTTATAGTACCAGGGGCGTGGAGCTCCAGGGGGTGCGGACTGGATCGTTAGGCCGGGGAGGGGTGCTTAAGTGTGGGTACACAGGTGTGGATGGAGGGCCTTGAGCTCGGTTCTTTATAATCTTTTTTTCTTCTTTTTACAGTACCAGGGGCGTGGAGCTCCAGGCGGTGCGGACTGGATTCTTAGGCCGGGGAGGGGTACTTAAGTGTGGGTACACAGGTGTGGATGGTTGGCCTGGAGCTCGTTTTTTTTTTTTTTTACAGTACCAGGGGCGTGGAGCTCCAGGGGGTGCGGACTGGATCGTTAGGCCGGGGAGGGGTGCTTAAGTGTGGGTACACAGGTGTGGATGGAGGGCCTGGAGCTCGGTTCTTTATAATCTTTTTTTCTTCTTTTTACAGTACCAGGGGTGTGGAGCTCCAGGGGGTGCGGACTGGATCGTTAGGCCGGGGAGGGGTGCTTAAGTGTGGGTACACAGGTGTGGATGGAGGGCCTGGAGCTCGGTTCTTTATAATCTTTTTTTCTTCTTTTTACAGTACCAGGGGCGTGGAGCTCCAGGCGGTGCGGACTGGATTCTTAGGCCGGGGAGGGGTGCTTAAGTGTGGGTACACAGGTGTGGATGGTTGGCCTGGAGCTCGTTTTTTTTTTTTTTTACAGTACCAGGGGCGTGGAGCTCCAGGGGGTGCGGACTGGATCGTTAGGCCGGGGAGGGGTGCTTAAGTGTGGGTACACAGGTGTGGATGGAGGGCCTGGAGCTCGGTTCTTTATAATCTTTTTTTCTTCTTTTTACAGTACCAGGGGCGTGGAGCTCCAGGCGGTGCGGACTGGATTCTTAGGCCGGGGAGGGGTGCTTAAGTGTGGGTACACAGGTGTGGATGGTTGGCCTGGAGCTCGTTTTTTTTTTTTTTTTTACAGTACCAGGGGCGTGGAGCTCCAGGCGGTGCGGACTGGATTCTTAGGCCGGGGAGGGGTGCTTAAGTGTGGGTACACAGGTGTGGATGGAGGGCCTGGAGCTCGGTTCTCCTTAACCCTTAGGGCCGTTTCAAAGCAGTGCGGCAAAGCGTGGCGGAACGGAAGCGATTTTCACCGGCGGAGGTGAAAATACATGGAAACAGATCTGTCCTTGCACACAGACGCAGCGGTAGTCGGGCAGTAGCGGCGCGGGAGACGCCTCCGTCCCGCGCTGCTTTTGGAAAATAGAACTCGAGCGGAATTTGGACGGCAGCGGCCGGCGGCGGCCGGCGGTGTCCCGTTGAAATGGATGGGGAATGCAGACAGGGCTGGAGCGGAACTACCGCGGCCGCAGACTGTCCGGTGTGAAAAGCCAAGTAGAACACAGCGCCTGATAACTGCCGTTGTCTCGCTGCCACGCTCTGGTCTGAAATCGTCCTAACCCGGGGTCGGCTTGTTTGAGAAAGAAACCCAGGAATAGCGTTCTTTTCCGGAGTTAAGACGAAATACAGATTTTTGGTTCAAAAATGATTTGTGTGTGTTTTTTCCTTTCCTTTCAAACTTAAATGTCGGGTTTCCTTCCAAAAATAAACTGCTTTTGGTGCTTCCAATTGTTTGGTCGTTAATTAAATCACAAAAAAAAAAAAAACACGAACCAAACTTGCTTCTAAATAATCCAAATATTTTTCTCCAACGAAAAAGTTCCTAATCTTCTGGCATTTTGCCGTACATACCCTCAAACGAGTGGTTCCTTTCTTCCTTTGTCTAACAATTTTCCGCGTGTAACGGCGACAGTTCCTGTTGTCAGCCAGCGCGCAGTGGGAAAAGTTTCTCCGTGGTCCAAGTTCCAAAGTTGTCCGTAATCCAAAGTTCCAGGAGTTATTGACTAATTGTACTGGTGAAAACAGGTTTTTGGCTTTTCCTGGAGCCCAAGTCCTGTCCGTTTTTGGTAACATGTCATTTCTCCTACGCCCCTTTGGTCCGACCCGTCAATATTCCGAAAATTTCCCATTGATCCTACAGCCCACTCGTCCGAAATGTCTTTGTTCCAGATTAAATTCACCCTTTGTTCCGACAGCTCAATGTTTGAGCCCACACGTACACACGCACGTGCACCTACACGCGTGCACACACACGTGCACTAGCACGTGCACATTAATACACATATGCACACACACGTGCACACACTTACACACGTGCACACGCACGTGCACCTACACATGTGCACACGCACGTGCACACGCATAAATGTGCACACACACACGTGCACTAGCACGTGCACATGCATACACATATGCACACACACGTGCACACACGTACACCTACACACGTGCACACACATGCGCACACACGTGCACACACATGCACTAGCACGTGCACACACACACGTGCACATGCTACTACACACGTGCAAACACTTAGACACACGCATGCACACGAATAAACGTGCACACGCACGTGCACACGCATAAACGTAAACACGCACGTGCACACGCATAAACGTGCACTAGCACGTGCACCTACACACGTGCACACACGTGCACACGCACGTGCACCTACACATGTGCACACGCACGTGCACACGCATAAATGTGCACACACACACACGTGCACTAGCACGTGCACGTGCATACACATATGCACACACACGTGCACGCACGTACACCTACACACGTGCACACACATGCGCACACACGTGCACACACATGCACTAGCACGTGCACACACATGCACTAGCACGTGCACACACACACGTGCACATTTTACTACACACGTGCAAACACTTAGACACACGCGTGCACACGAATAAACGTGCACACGCATAAACGTAAACACGCACGTGCACACGCATAAACGTGCACTAGCACGTGCACCTACACACGTGCACACACGTGCACTAGCACTCCCAGGAGTCTGGGAGGAGTCTCTGCCTCAGTGGGAGGAGTCTCTTTCTTAGGGGGAGGAGTCTCTTAGGGGGAGGAGTCTCTTAGGAGGAGGAGTCTCTAACTCAGGGGGAGGAGTCTCTTAAGGGGAGGAGTCTCTGTCTCAGGGGAGGAGTCTCTTAGGGGGAGGATTCTCCTGGGGGAGGAGTCTCTTGGGGGAGGAGTCTCGTCCTAAGTGGGAGGAGTCTCTTGGGGGAGGAGTCTCTTCCTCAGTGGGAGGAGTCTCTTAGGGGGAGGAGTCTCTTGGGGGAGGAGTCTCTGCCTCAGGGGGAGGAGTCTGTTAGGGGGAGGAGTCTCTTAAGGGGAGGAGTCTCTCAGAGGGAGGAGTCTCTGTCTTAGTGGGGGGAGTGTGTTAGGGGGAGGAGTCTCTCAGGGGGAGGAGTCTCTCAGGGGGAGGAGTCTGTTAGGGGGAGGAGTCTCTATCTTAGGGCAGGAGTCTCTGTCTCAGGGGGAGGAGTCTCTGCCTCAGGGGGAGGAGTCTCTGTCATTAGGGGGAGGAGTCTCTTAGGGGGAGGAGTCTCTGCCTCAGGGGGAGGAGTCTCTTAGGGGGAGGAGTCTCTTAGGGGGAGGAGTCTGTCAGGAGGAGGAGTCTCTGTCTAAGGGGGAGGAGTCTCTCAGGGGGAGGAGTCTCTTAGGGGGAGGAGTCTCTTAAGGGGAGGAGTCTCTGCCTCAGGGGGAGGAGTCTCTGTCTCAGGGGAGGAGTCTCTTAGGGGGAGGAGTCTCTCAGGGGGAGGAGTCTCTCAGGGGGAGGAGTCTCTTGGGGGAGGAGTCTCTTAGGGGCTGGAGTCTCTCAGTGGGAGGAGTCTCTGCCTCAGGGGAGGAGTCTCTTAAGGGGAGGAGTCTCTGCCTTAGGGGGTGGAGTCTCTGTCTCAGGGGGAGGAGTCTCTTAGTGGGATGAGTCTCTGCCTCAGGGGGAGGAGTCTCTGTCTCAGGGGGAGGAGTCTCTTAGGGGGAGGAGTCTCTGCCTCAGGGGAGGAGTCTCTCAGTGGGAGGAGTCACTCAGTGGGAGGAGTCTCTGCCTCAGGGGAGGAGTCTCTCAGTGGGAGGAGTCTCTCAGTGGGAGGAGTCTCTGCCTCAGGGGAGGAGTCTCTTAAGGGGAGGAGTCTCTGCCTTAGGGGGTGGAGTCTCTGTCTCAGGGGGAGGAGTCTCTTAGTGGGAGGAGTCTCTTAAGGGGAGGAGTCTCTGTCTTAGTGGGAGGAGTCTCTCAGGGGGAGGAGTCTCTTGGGGGAGGAGTCTCGTCCTAAGTGGGAGGAGTCTCTTAGGGGGAGGAGTCTCTTGGGGGAGGAGTCTGTTAGGGGGAGGAGTCTCTGTCTCAGTGGGAGGAGTCTCTTAGGGGGAGGAGTCTGTTAGGGGGAGGAGTCTCTATCTTAGGGGGAGGAGTCTCTTAGGGGGAGGAGTCTCTTAGGGGGAGGAGTCTGTTAGGGGGAGGAGTCTCTGTCATTAGGGGAGGAGTCTCTGCCTCAGTGGGAGGAGTCTCTCAGTGGGAGGAGTCTCTGCCTCAGGGGAGGAGTCTCTTAAGGGGAGGAGTCTCTGCCTTAGGGGGTGGAGTCTCTGTCTCAGGGGGAGGAGTCTCTTAGTGGGATGAGTCTCTGCCTCAGGGGGAGGAGTCTCTGTCTCAGGGGGAGGAGTCTCTTAGGGGGAGGAGTCTCTGCCTCAGGGGAGGAGTCTCTCAGTGGGAGGAGTCTCTCAGTGGGAGGAGTCTCTGCCTCAGGGGAGGAGTCTCTCAGTGGGAGGAGTCTCTCAGTGGGAGGAGTCTCTGCCTCAGGGGAGGAGTCTCTTAAGGGGAGGAGTCTCTGTCTTAGTGGGAGGAGTCTCTCAGGGGGAGGAGTCTCTGTCATTAGGGGAGGAGTCTCTGCCTCAGTGGGAGGAATCTCTCAGGGGAGGAGTCTCTGCCTCAGGGGGAGGAGTCTCTGTCTCAGGGGAGGAGTCTCTTAGGGGGAGGAGTCTCTCAGTGGGAGGACTCTCTCAGTGGGAGGAGTCTCTCAGTGGGAGGAGTCTCTGCCCCAGGGGAGGAGTCTCTTAAGGGGAGGAGTCTCTGCATCAGGGGGTGGAGTCTCTGCCTCAGAGGGAGGAGTCTCTTGGGGGAGGAGTCTCTTAGGGGGAGGAGACTCTCAGTGGGAGGAGTCTCTCAGTGGGAGGAGTCTCTGCCCCAGGGGAGGAGTCTCTCAGTGGGAGGAGTCTGTTAGGAGGAGGAGTCTCTTAGTGGGAGGAGTCTGTTAGGAGGAGGAGTCTCTTAGTGGGAGGAGTCTCTCAGGGGGAGGAGTCTCTGCCTCAGGGGGTGGAGTCTCTGCCTCAGAGGGAGGAGTCTCTTAGGGGGAGGAGTCTCTCAGTGGGAGGAGTCTGTTAGGAGGAGGAGTCTCTTAGTGGGAGGAGTCTGTTAGGAGGAGGTGTCTCTTGGGGGAGGAGTCTCTCAGGGGGAGGAGTCTGTTAGGAGGAGGAGTCTCTTGGGGGAAGAGTCTCTCAGGGGGAGGAGTCTCTTGGGGGAGGAGTCTCTTAGGGGGAGGAGTCTCTGCCTCAGAGGGAGGAGTCTCTCAGGGGGAGGAGTCTGTTAGGAGGAGTCTCTTAGGGGGAGGAGTCTCTTGGGGGGAGGAGTCTCTTGGGGGTGTAGTCTCTCAGGGGGAGGAGTCTCTCAGGGGGAGGAGTCTCTGCCTCAGAGGGAGGAGTCTCTCAGGGGGAGGAGTCTGTTAGGAGGAGGAGTCTCTTAGTGGGAGGAGTCTCTGCCTCAGGGGGTGGAGTCTCTGCCTCAGAGGGAGGAGTCTCTTAGGGGGAGGAGTCTCTCAGTGGGAGGAGTCTCTTAGGGGGAGGAGTCTCTCAGTGGGAGGAGTCTGTTAGGAGGAGGAGTGTCTTAGTGGGAGGAGTCTGTTAGGAGGAGGAGTCTGTTAGGAGGAGGAGTCTCTTAGTGGGAGGAGTCTCTTGGGGGAGGAGTCTCTTGGGGGAGAAGTCTCTTGGGGGTGTAGTCTCTCAGGGGGAGGAGTCTCTTAGGGGGAGGAGTCTCTTGGGGGTGTAGTCTCTCAGGGGGAGGAGTCTCTGCCTCAGATGGAGGAGTCTCTCAGGGGGAGGAGTCTGTTAGGAGGAGGAGTCTCTTAGGGGGAGGAGTCTCTTGGGGGGAGGAGTCTCTTGGGGGTGTAGTCTCTCAGGGGGAGGAGTCTCTGCCTCAGAGGGAGGAGTCTCTCAGGGGGAGGAGTCTGTTAGGAGGAGGAGTCTCTTAGTGGGAGGAGTCTCTCAGGGGGAGGAGTCTCTTAGTGGGAGGAGTCTGTTAGGAGGAGGAGTCTCTTAGTGGGAGGAGTCTCTCAGGGGGAGGAGTCTCTGCCTCAGGGGGTGGAGTCTCTTAGGGGGAGGAGTCTCTCAGTGGGAGGAGTCTGTTAGGAGGAGGAGTCTCTTAGTGGGAGGAGTCTGTTAGGAGGAGGAGTCTGTTAGGAGGAGGAGTCTCTTAGTGGGAGGAGTCTCTTAGTGGGAGGAGTCTCTTGGGGGAGGAGTCTCTCAGGGGGAGGAGTCTCTCAGGGGGAGGAGTGTCTCAGGGGGAGGAGTCTCTTGGGGGAGGAGTCTCTTAGGGGGAGGAGTCTCTTGGGGGTGTAGTCTCTCAGGGGGAGGAGTCTCTCAGGGGGAGGAGTCTCTGCCTCAGAGGGAGGAGTCTCTCAGGGGGAGGAGTCTGTTAGGAGGAGGAGTCTCTTAGGGGGAGGAGTCTCTTGGGGGGAGGAGTCTCTTGGGGGTGTAGTCTCTCAGGGGGAGGAGTCTCTCAGGGGGAGGAGTCTCTGCCTCAGAGGGAGGAGTCTCTCAGGGGGAGGAGTCTGTTAGGAGGAGGAGTCTCTTAGTGGGAGGAGTCTCTCAGGGGGAGGAGTCTCTTAGTGGGAGGAGTCTGTTAGGAGGAGGAGTCTCTCAGTTGGAGGAGTCTCTCAGGGGAGGAGTCTCTGCCTCAGGGGGTGGAGTCTCTTAGGGGGAGGAGTCTCTCAGTGGGAGGAGTCTGTTAGGAGGAGGAGTCTCTTAGTGGGAGGAGTCTGTTAGGAGGAGGAGTCTGTTAGGAGGAGGAGTCTCTTAGTGGGAGGAGTCTCTTAGTGGGAGGGGTCTCTTGGGGGGAGGAGTCTCTGCCTCAGAGGGAGGAGTCTCTCAGGGGGAGGAGTCTCTCAGGGGGAGGAGTCTCTGCCTCAGAGGGAGGAGTCTCTCAGGGGGAGGAGTCTCTCAGGGGGAGGAGTCTCTCAGGGGGAGGAGTCTGTTAGGAGGAGGAGTCTCTTAGGGGGAGGAGTCTCTTGGGGGTGTAGTCTCTCAGGGGGAGGAGTCTCTCAGGGGGAGGAGTCTGTTAGGAGGAGGAGTCTCTTAGGGGGAGGAGTCTCTTGGGGGTGTAGTCTCTCAGGGGGAGGAGTCTCTGCCTCAGAGGGAGAAGTCTCTCAGGGGGAGGAGTCTGTTAGGAGGAGGAGTCTCTTCCTCAGGGGGAGGAGTCTCTGCCTCAGGGGGAGGAGTTTCTCAGGGGGAGGAGTCTCTTGGGGGTGTAGTCTCTCAGGGGGAGGAGTCTCTCAGGGGGAGGAGTCTCTGCCTCAGAGGGAGGAGTCTCTCAGGGGGAGGAGTCTCTGCCTCAGAGGGAGGAGTCTCAGGGGGAGGAGTCTCTGTCTCAGGGGAGGAGTCTCTGTCTCAGGGGAGGAGTCTCTCAGGGGGAGGAGTCTCTGCCTCAGGGGGTGGAGTCTCTGCCTCTGAGGGAGGAGTCTCTTAGGGGGAGGAGTCTGTTAGGAGGAGGAGTCTCTTAGTGGGAGGAGTCTGTTAGGAGGAGGAGTCTCTTAGTGGGAGGAGTCTGTTAGGAGGAGGAGTCTCTTCCTCAGGGGGAGGAGTCTCTGCCTCAGGGGGAGGAGTCTCTCAGTGGGAGGAGTCTGTTAGGAGGAGGAGTCTGTTAGGAGGAGGAGTCTCTTCCTCAGGGGGAGGAGTCTCTGCCTCAGGGGGAGGAGTCTCTTAGGGGAAGGGAAGCTTAGAGAAGGCCCAATGAGAATATGTTCTTTTTGTGCTTCTCGAAAAGGTTCAAACGTGACATGTTATCTGAGGTGATTGAAGGAATTCTTTATGCACTATTTTTCATTTGAAAAAAAACACTGGAATTCACATCCAAAGGGAGAGAGAGCACTTTTGCCTTCTTATCATGTGTCGAAACTGTAAAACATTGAGTTGTGGAGCGTGTTTTCAATAATGATTCTAAATTAAAGTAGTTTTACACTCCTTTGTGGTTTGGTGTGCGCCTTTGTTGAATCCAGTGTATATTTTCTTCAGAAGATTATGTGAAAGTGCAAGAAAAAAAAGAACATTTTCTCCAGTTCTTCCTGTTACATCATTCCATGATTGTAATAAATGTTCTCAGTGACGACGGGTCCTCAATTCAGTTCAATCACACCTTATTAATCCATTATGCTGCTGCATAAATCATTGTTATACAAGTGTATATATGATAATAGGTGGATAACAAAATTAAATTCTAGGAAGCTGAAAAGTATCCCCACTCCTGCCCACCAGCCTCACCAACGAGATCACATGTAAAGTAAAGATCCAACGACATTTTAATTCCACACACAGCTGAGAACAGGGAAAACACTGGGAGTCAAACACCTGAACATAAGCTGAGCGGTGCCAGATCCTCCACCCTCCAGCAGCAGCTTCAGGATAAGGCCGGGCCTCCTCCAGGTTCACACTCTGGACACGGAATGATGGAAGAGAGGAATGAAAGGAAGCCACAGGCAGCAACAACCCACACAATGTTGAATTATTTCAAGATATTTCAAATTTTATTCATTTAATGTAGAAAAAGTCAGATGTGGCCTTGAACTCTGCACATATGACTGTATTTCCCATGCTACACTGCCCCCTGGTGGACATAGATAGATAGATAATTGTTTTGTTGCAGCAGCGTACACTAAAATATATGAAAACAATTAAAGTAAAAACAAGCAAATAGAATAAAATGAATATAAAATAAATAAAATAAAAATAGTGAATAAACATTCGCTATATACAAATCTACAGTATTTTTTTTCTTTGTTATTGTTTTTTTTTTAGGAGAGACTTCAAGCCTATTGAGCTTGAAGTTCTCTTCCAGCCAGAGGTGTTGTAGATGGTGATGGCTGCTGGATTGTAGGGAAGTGCTAATCTATTGCATTATCTGTGGGGTGTTATTGTGTTTCTCTATTATCACATAAAGCAGGGGTCTCAAACTGACCCGTGAAGGGGCCGGTGGGGCTGCAGGTTTCTGTTCCAACCCTGCAGCAGCACAGCCGACTTGTTTCAATAAATCAACTGAACTGGTTGAGACCTTCAGTGCAGACAGTTCAGCTGCAGGTCGTCGGGAACAGGGTTGCCAACTCCCTGAAAAAAATTATATAAGGGACACCTCATTGGCAGGAACGGCCGACCCGATGCCTTCACCCTTCCTGGCCTGGTGATTTTTTTTTTTTTGGCTCTTTTTTTTGAAAGTGAAATGATTCTTTAACTAATTGACTCGAACCTTCATATGAACAAAATGACTTTGGAACAGATTTCCCTCCATTTCAGACACAACGGGACAACAATGCTGTCAGCAAAACATTCAGACTCACAAAGTTTTTTTTATTTATTTAAACATGTCACATAGACAGAACGATGACATACTCAAAAGTAAACAGTTTGTGTTTTTTTAACTTCACATATTCACACCTCCACATATAGTAAAAATTGAAAGAAAATAAATGATTGTAGTGTGGGCTATCTCTTATAGAAAAATAAATATTGAAAGATCTTAAATGCACAAGATAAAAAAGGGGATAATAAATAATAAAAAACAAGCAGAAAAGAAAAGGTAAGTCCATTCTAAACAGTTACGGGGGGTTAGGACAGGTTGAGATTTGCTATGAGTGTGTATCATTTATCTGCATGGGGATTATTTACATGTTGCAGACATTTTTGGAACGAGGATATATCATTTTTTAATGCAAGCCATGAAGGGGGGATTTGGCATATCGACACTTGTGAATATAATATTTAGTGATGATGATGAGGTTATTTACCAAGAACTCTGTTATTTTATCTTTGAGGATTAGCCTACTTGGATGTTTTGAAAAGAGCAGAAATCCGTGTTTATGGAACTGGACGATAAGAAATCACGGAGAGATTTCCACAGATTTTGGACAGTCTCACATTCATAAAATATGTTGTTTCCAGATTTGTTTTGCAATTCTAACAGTTTTCTACAACAAATTTAAATCTTCTTTTTAAAAATTCCTTTGAGGGATAGATGCTGTTTATATTTTTGAAATGAACTTCTTTACATTTTGGGGGAATTTGAAGTATTTTGTGTGAATAGTTGATTTTTCAGATTTGTTATAATCTCTAAGAATGAATGAGCTTCTTGCTATACCTGGATATAAGGTGTTTACTGAATACTGTCTTAAAAATGTATTGTTACAGTTTTCACTTACTAGGTCCAAATCATCTAACTTTATTTGATGTAAATTTGGAGTTGGAATGGTCAAGATATTGATCCTCTTTGTGAGCGTTCAACAGCAACATTCAGCCACATTGTGCCATCAGGAACCAGCTCCAGTCCAGGTGTCCTTTCATCATCTAACAGGAAGTGAATGTGTGAAACATCAGGATGAACCCCGGCTGCTCACCAGACCTCTGCTCATTGGAGCAGAATCAGTGAACATCTGTCAGCAGGTTGGAATCCATCTGGGCTGATGGCAGCTCAGTGATTCCTCTCTGATGTCACAGTTTGTCACATGTGCAGCAAACTAACTGCAGCTGACATCAGCTGAATGGGCTCAGCCGAAGTGAGCTGCAGAGAAACACAACCTGCTGACACTCAGTGTGAAGCTTTGACTGGAAACACACAAATCCAGGATGCAGAGGTTCTTCAGTGAATGTGGTGCTGAAGGTGTGGAGGAGGATCAGTGTGTCAGAGGAGACTCTGTAGAAGGATTGGTTCATCTCTTCCAGGTGGGCCTTTAAAGATGTCTTCCTGTCTGATGGATGTTTCTGCTCTGCCTGCTTTCCTGGATGCTGCTTCAATCTGTCTGACCTCATGTTCATCATTGACCTCTCCGCTCCCTCCCTCTGTGATGTAGAGCTCTGTGTAGATCTGATTCAGAAGGGTTGGCTGTCCTGCTTTAGGAATCCCCTCAAACACACACTGGAACTTCTTCTTCAGAGCACATTTAACTTTACGTCCACAAACTGCAGCAACAAGTTCTGAATGAAGACAAGAAATAACATCAGTAAACAGACATTTCAACCCTGTACAGAATGAGTATCTGAACATCTGCTGCTCTGTGTGCTGAGACATCAGTAAATGTGTCATTTATCCAGCAGGTTAAACCTTTAGAGAAATCCTCTTACTGCTCTGCAGACGGTCAGCCAGCTCCTCCTGCTTCATTCTCCTCAGGAAGTGAACTGTGATCTTCACTAATGCCTCTCTGCTGCTCCTCTGCTCTTCATCCTCACCCTCCCTCTGACTCTCTAAGCATTCTGGGTAATCTGGACTCAGAGCCTTCTGCATCTTCTTCAGCTCCTCCTTCACAAAAGTGAGCATGTTGTCCTCCAGCAGCTGGAACAGAAAACTATATGAATGAGCCCATCAGACTGAAACCATGGAGCCAAACATCAGATCGGACCAGAACCGGAAAAACGTATGAACAAACTGATAAATGTGGTCACAGAAGTTTGCATCAACGTGTAATAATCAGTGTTTGTTCAAATATATTAAAAAAATAGGGCTGGGCGAGTTAACTCGTTACTATCGCGTTAACTTGTCAATTATTTAACGCCGATGAATATTTTATCTCACATTACTCTTTTTTTTTTTTTTTAAATGTAAAAATAATTATTTAATTTTTTTTATGACTTAATAACACATATCAAATCACCATAAATGATATGATGTCACGTTCAATCGCTGCATCAAGTTTCCATTTTTTTCTAAACTTGTAAATGGAGATAATCTCCCAAAGAAATGATTTTTAACAGTCTTTAGGCAGGAATTTTCTCAAATCTCCACTTGTAAAATTAGAGCATTCTCTAGGTAACACAGTAACATCTTTTAACATGTAATCAATTTTAACAACAATTTCAATATGAAATAATGCATACATTTTACTAAATAACATCATGAATTAAACGCCTGCCGACGATCTTGCTAGCAAACATTCTTGCTAGCAAACGTTCTTGCTAGCAAACATTCTTGCTAGCAAACGTTCTTGCTAGCAAACGTTCTTGCTAGCAAACGATCTTTTTCTTTTTTTCCTCTCTTTGCTTTAAAAGATACAAAAATAGAGCAAAAACTTCTTTTTTTTTTTTTTTAATACTTTATTTTTTAAATACGCTAGCAAACGATCTTGCTAGCCATTAGCTTCACATATCATTGATATCACTCACCGGAGTTTCCACAGTAAGCTACCATTATCCAGCCCCGTCAATGTCAGCGATATACACCATGCAGCACTCCCTCTCGCACACTTTATCCTCGATTCTTTTTTTCTTTAGAATTTCCTCTGTGCTTTGCATCTCACCGCTCACATGGCTGGGCTCTCTCCTTATGCTCGGTTTGTTTTTTCCTTCCTCGTGCTTGTCCCTCACACACAAGCGCCGCCAAGGATCAAAAATTCACTGGCGCAGCATTAATCTATGCGTGAGCCGTAGCTACACTTTCAGTGTGCGGGTCCCACCTTCACCCACAGCTCATCGCCCACTTCAGTCTGATGCCAAATCGCGTGCTGATCAATTTCAACCTGTTTAGCTTTTCAAACAACTATTCAAACTATAACTTTCATCCAGTTTAACTGCCAGAAAGAAATGATACCTTAAAATGTAGGAAAACGTGTCCTCTTTCACACAAAGTCACGCTCATTGAGCTCTGCCGCACATTTTTCTTACAAATTGCCTCTGAGCCCAGAGGTCGCCTCTACTTTCTGAACAGCGAGCGTTTGTTGGAGACAGTGGAGCGCAGTCAAAGTCATAGTGCAATTTTAAGCAGCCAAAGTGAGCGCACCTGTCAGAGACACAGGCGAGCCGCACGCGCTCCTGTTCCCGGGGCAACGCCTCGTTAGCCGGCTGTCACACATCAGCAGTGACGTCAGCATGCTGAGAGACACCACGGGTCAGACTTTGCTCAAAATAAAGTTCCAAAAAGTCACAAAAATAACACTTTTCTTTCTTTCTTTCAGACATTTCAATGTCCAATAAACTTCAAAACAGCCTAGACGTAACGATACCGCAGCGCCGCGGATCTTCGGCCGGTCTCGGGTAGCCGGCTTCGGCCGGTGCGGAGAGCCGTTCGTGACGGGGCTGGGGTGCGGCCGGAGGACGGTCGCCCCTCTCCTATCGCGCACCGCATGTTTGTGGAGAACCTGCTGCTAAATCACTTGCAGAGGCCCTGGAGCCTGGTGACTCTTAAAAAAAATAAAATAAAAAATGACATGGAGCTCTGGTCGGGAAGGACCAGAGTCCATGCCCGGGAAGGGCTGCTTGAGTTCAGGTGAGTGTGCCTGGACCAGGCAGCCTGGTGACTAAAGAAAAAAGTGTTTTATAGTACCAGGGGCGTGGAGCTCCAGGGGGTGCGGACTGGATCGTTAGGCCGGGGAGGGGTGCTTAAGTGTGGGTACACA
>NC_134516.1:4014699-4062968 GCF_027942865.1 Odontesthes bonariensis
ATAACACTTTTCTTTCTTTCTTTCAGACATTTCAATGTCCAATAAACTTCAAAACAGCCTAGACGTAACGATACCGCAGCGCCGCGGATCTTCGGCCGGTCTCGGGTAGCCGGCTTCGGCCGGTGCGGAGAGCCGTTCGTGACGGGGCTGGGGTGCGGCCGGAGGACGGTCGCCCCTCTCCTATCGCGCACCGCATGTTTGTGGAGAACCTGCTGCTAAATCACTTGCAGAGGCCCTGGAGCCTGGTGACTCTTAAAAAAAATAAAATAAAAAATTACATGGAGCTCTGGTCGGGAAGGACCAGAGTCCATGCCCGGGAAGGGCTGCTTGAGTTCAGGTGAGTGTGCCTGGACCAGGCAGCCTGGTGACTAAAAAAAAAAGTGTTTTATAGTACCAGGGGCGTGGAGCTCCAGGGGGTGCGGACTGGATCGTTAGGCCGGGGAGGGGTGCTTAAGTGTGGGTACACAGGTGTGGATGGAGGGCCTGGTGCTCGGTTCTTTATAATCTTTTTTTCTTCTTTTTACAATACCAGGGGCGTGGAGCTCCAGGGGGTGCGGACTGGATTCTTAGGCCGGGGAGGGGTGCTTAAGTGTGGGTACACAGGTGTGGATGGAGGGCCTGGAGCTCGGTTCTTTATAATCTTTTTTTCTTCTTTTTACAATACCAGGGGCGTGGAGCTCCAGGGGGTGCGGACTGGATTCTTAGGCCGGGGAGGGGTGCTTAAGTGTGGGCACACAGGTGTGGATGGAGGGCCTGGAGCTCGGTTCTTTATAATCTTTTTTTCTTCTTTTTACAGTACCAGGGGCGTGGAGCTCCAGGCGGTGCGGACTGGATTCTTAGGCCGGGGAGGGGTGCTTAAGTGTGGGTACACAGGTGTGGATGGTTGGCCTGGAGCTCGTTTTTTTTTTTTTTACAGTACCAGGGGCGTGGAGCTCGGTTCTCCTTAACCCTTAGGGCCGTTTCAAAGCAGTGCGGCAAAGCGTGGCGGAACGGAAGCGATTTTCACCGGCGGAGGTGAAAATACATGGAAACAGATCTGTCCTTGCACACAGACGCGGCGGTAGTCGGGCAGTAGCGGCGCGGGAGACGCCTCCGTCCCGCGCTGCTTTTGGAAAATAGAACTCGAGCGGAATTTGGACGGCAGCGGCCGGCGGCGGCCGGCGGTGTCCCGTTGAAATGGATGGGGAATGCAGACAGGGCTGGAGCGGAACTACCGCGGCCGCAGACTGTCCGGTGTGAAAAGCCAAGTAGAACACAGCGCCTGATAACTGCCGTTGTCTCGCTGCCACGCTCTGGTCTGAAATCGTCCTAACCCGGGGTCGGCTTGTTTGAGAAAGAAACCCAGGAATAGCGTTCTTTTCCGGAGTTAAGACGAAATACAGATTTTTGGTTCAAAAATGATTTGTGTGTGTTTTTTCCTTTCCTTTCAAACTTAAATGTCGGGTTTCCTTCCAAAAATAAACTGCTTTTGGTGCTTCCAATTGTTTGGTCGTTAATTAACTCACAAAAAAAAAACACGAACCAAACTTGCTTCTAAATAATCCAAATATTTTTCTCCAACGAAAAAGTTCCTAATCTTCTGGCATTTTGCCGTACATACCCTCAAACGACTGGTTCCTTTCTTCCTTTGTCTAACAATTTTCCGCGTGTAACGGCGACAGTTCCTGTTGTCCTCCAGCGCGCAGTGGGAAAGTTTCTCCGTGGTCCAAGTTCCAAAGTTGTCCGTAATCCAAAGTTCCAGGAGTTATTGACTAATTGTACTGGTGAAAACAGGTTTTTGGCTTTTCCTGGAGCCCAAGTCCTGTCCGTTTTTGGTAACATGTCATTTCTCCGACGCCCCTTTGGTCCGACCCGTCAATATTCCGAAAATTTCCCATTGATCCTACAGCCCACTCGTCCGAAATGTCTTTGTTCCAGATTAAATTCACCCTTTGTTCCGACAGCTCAATGTTTGAGCCCACACGTACACACGCACGTGCACCTACACGCGTGCACACGCATAAACGTGCACACAAACGTGCACACACACGTGCACTAGCACGTGCACATTAATACACATATGCACACACACGTGCACACACTTACACACGTGCACACGCACGTGCACCTACACATGTGCACACGCACGTGCACACGCATAAATGTGCACACACACACGTGCACTAGCACGTGCACATGCATACACATATGCACACACACGTGCACTAGCACGTGCACATTAATATACATATGCACACACACGTGCACCTACACACGTGCACACACACTTACACACGTGCACGCACGTACACCTACACACGTGCACACACACACATGCACAAAAAAACTTACACACACACGTGCGCTAGCACGTGCACACACATGCGCACACACGTGCACACACTTAGACACGCACGTGCACACGCATAAACGTGCACACGCACGTGCACGCGCATAAACGTGCACTAGCACGTGCACCTACACACGTGCACACACGTGAACTAGCACTCCCAGGAGTCTGGGAGGAGTCTCTGCCTCAGTGGGAGGAGTCTGTTAGGGGGAGGAGTCTCTTAGGGGGAGGAGTCTCTGCCTCAGGGGGAGGAGTCTGTTAGGGGGAGGAGTCTCTTAGGGGGAGGAGTCTCTGCCTCAGGGGGAGGAGTCTCTTAGGGGGAGGAGTCTCTAACTCAGGGGGAGGAGTCTCTTAGGGGGAGGAGTCTCTGCCTCGGGGAGGAGTCTGTTAGGAGGAGGAGTCTGTTAGGGGGAGGAGTCTGTTAGGAGGAGGAGTCTCTTAGGGGGAGGAGTCTCGTCCTCAGGGGAGGAGTCTGTTAGGGGGAGGAGTCTCTTAGGGGGAGGAGTCTCGTCCTCAGGGGGAGGAGTCTCTTAGGGGGAGGAGTCTCTTGGGGGAGGAGTCTCTGCCTCAGTGGGAGGAGTCTCTTAGGGGAGGAGTCTGTTAAGGGGAGGAGTCTCTTAGGGGGAGGAGTCTCTCAGGGGGAGGAGTCTCTGCCTCAGGGGAGGAGTCTCTTAGGAGGAGGAGTCTCTTAGGGGGAGGAGTCTCTTAGGAGGAGGAGTCTCTCAGGGGGAGGAGTCTCTGACTTAGTGGGGGGAGTCTCTTAGGAGGAGGAGTCTCTTAGGGGGAGGAGTCTCTTAGGAGGAGGAGTCTCTCAGGGGGAGGAGTCTGTTAAGGGGAGGAGTCTCTTAGGGGGAGGAGTCTCTCAGAGGGAGGAGTCTCTGACTTAGTGGGGGGAGTCTCTTAGGAGGAGGAGTCTCTTAGGGGGAGGAGTCTCTTAGGAGGAGGAGTCTCTCAGGGGGAGGAGTCTGTTAAGGGGAGGAGTCTCTGTCTTAGTGGGAGGAGTCTCTGTCTCAGGGGAGGAGTCTCTGCCTCAGGGGGAGGAGTCTGTTAGGGGGAGGAGTCTCTTAGGGGGAGGAGTCTCTGTCTCAGGGGAGGAGTCTCTGCCTCAGGGGGAGGAGTCTGTTAGGGGGAGGAGTCTCTCAGGGGGAGGAGTCTATCAGGGGGAGGAGTCTCTGTCTTAGTGGGAGGAGTCTCTCAGGGGGAGGAGTCTCTTAGGGGGAGGAATCTCTGTCTCAGGGGAGGAGTCTCTGCCTCAGGGGGAGGAGTCTGTTAGGGGGAGGAGTCTCTCAGGGGGAGGAGTCTCTTAGGGGGAGGAGTCTCTGTCTTAGGGGGAGGAGTCTCTTAGGGGGAGGAGTCTGTTAGGGGGAGGAGTCTCTGTCTTAGGGGGAGGAGTCTCTCAGGGGGAGGAGTCTCTCAGGGGGAGGAGTCTCTTAGGGGGAGGAGTCTGTTAGGAGGAGGAGTCTCTGTCTTAGGGGGAGGAGTCTGTTAGGAGGAGGAGTCTGTGTCTTAGGGGGAGGAGTCTCTTGGGGGAGGAGTCTCTTGGGGGAGGAGTCTCTTCCTCAGTGGGAGGAGTCTCTTAGGGGGAGGAGTCTCTTAGGGGGAGGAGTCTGTTAGGGGGAGGAGTCTGTTAGGAGGAGGAGTCTCTTAGGGGGAGGAGTCTGTGTCTTAGGGGGAGGAGTCTCTTGGGGGAGGAGTCTCTTGGGGGAGGAGTCTCTTGGGGGAGGAGTCTCTTCCTCAGTGGGAGGAGTCTCTTAGGGGGAGGAGTATCTTGGGGGAGGAGTCTCTTCCTCAGTGGGAGGAGTCTGTTAGGGGGAGGAGTCTCTGTCTTAGTGGGAGGAGTCTCTCAGGGGGAGGAGTCTCTTAGGGGGAGGAGTCTCTTAGGGGGAGGAGTCTGTTAGGAGGAGGAGTCTCTATCTTAGGGGAGGAGTCTCTTAGGGGGAGGAGTCTGTTAGGGGGAGGAGTCTCTTAGGGGGAGGGGTCTCTTAGGGGGAGGAGTCTCTGTCTTAGTGGGAGGAGTCTCTGCCTCAGTGGGAGGAGTCTCTGGGGGAGGAGTCTCTGTCTCAGGGGGAGGAGTCTCTGCCTCAGGGGGAGGAGTGTCTTAGGAGGAGGAGTCTCTGTCTCAGGGGGAGGAGTCTGTTAGGGGGAGGAGTCTGTTAGGGGGAGGAATCTCTTAGGGGGAGGAGTCTCTTAGGGGGAGGAGTCTCTCAGGGGGAGGAGTCTCTCAGGGGGAGGAGTCTCTGCCTTAGGGGAGGAGTCTCTGTCTCAGGGGAGGAGTCTCTGTCTCAGGGGAGGAGTCTCTTAAGGGGAGGAGTCTGTTAGGGGGAGGAGTCTCTTCCTCAGAGGGAGGAGTCTCTGTCTTAGTGGGAGGAGTCTCTTGGGGGAGGAGTCTCTTCCTCAGTGGGAGGAGTCTCTCAGGGGGAGGAGTCTCTTAGGGGGAGGAGTCTCTTAGGGGGAGGAGTCTGTTAGGAGGAGGAGTCTCTATCTTAGGGGAGGAGTCTCTTAGGGGGAGGAGTCTGTTAGGGGGAGGAGTCTCTATCTTAGGGGAGGAGTATCTCAGGGGGAGGAGTCTCTGTCTCAGGGGAGGAGTCTCTGTCTTAGGGGGAGGAGTATCTAAGGGGGAGGAGTCTCTGTCTTAGTGGGAGGAGTCTCTGCCTCAGGGGGAGGAGTCTCTTAGAGGGAGGAGTCTGTTAGGGGGAGGAGTCTGTCAGGGGAGGGGTCTCTTAGGGGGAGGAGTCTCTGTCTCAGGGGGAGGAGTCTCTGCCTCAGGGGGAGGAGTCTCTTAGGGGGAGGAGTCTCTTAGAGGGAGGAGTCTGTTAGGAGGAGGAGTCTGTTAGGAGGAGGAGTCTCTGCCTCAGTGGGAGGAGACTCTCAGGGGGAGGAGTCTCTGTTTTAGAGGGAGGAGTCTCTTAGGGGGAGGAGTCTCTAAGGGGGAGGAGTCTCTGTCTTAGTGGGAGGAGTCTCTGCCTCAGTGGGAGGAGTCTCTGGGGGAGGAGTCTCTGTCTCAGGGGGAGGAGTCTCTGCCTCAGGGGGAGGAGTGTCTTAGGAGGAGGAGTCTCTGTCTCAGGGGGAGGAGTCTGTTAGGGGGAGGAGTCTGTTAGGGGGAGGAGTCTCTTAGGGGGAGGAGTCTCTTAGGGGGAGGAGTCTCTCAGGGGGAGGAGTCTCTTAGGGGGAGGAGTCTCTCAGGGGGAGGAGTCTCTCAGGGGGAGGAGTCTCTGCCTTAGGGGAGGAGTCTCTGTCTCAGGGGAGGAGTCTCTGTCTCAGGGGAGGAGTCTCTTAAGGGGAGGAGTCTGTTAGGGGGAGGAGTCTCTTCCTCAGAGGGAGGAGTCTCTGTCTTAGTGGGAGGAGTCTCTTGGGGGAGGAGTCTCTTCCTCAGTGGGAGGAGTCTGTTAGGGGGAGGAGTCTCTGTCTTAGTGGGAGGAGTCTCTCAGGGGGAGGAGTCTCTTAGGGGGAGGAGTCTCTTAGGGGGAGGAGTCTGTTAGGAGGAGGAGTCTCTATCTTAGGGGAGGAGTCTCTTAGGGGGAGGAGTCTGTTAGGGGGAGGAGTCTCTATCTTAGGGGAGGAGTATCTCAGGGGGAGGAGTCTCTGTCTCAGGGGAGGAGTCTCTGTCTTAGGGGGAGGAGTCTGTTAGGAGGAGGAGTGTCTTAGGGGGAGGAGTCTCTATCTTAGGGGAGGAGTATCTAAGGGGGAGGAGTCTCTGTCTTAGTGGGAGGAGTCTCTGCCTCAGGGGGAGGAGTCTCTTAGAGGGAGGAGTCTGTTAGGGGGAGGAGTCTGTCAGGGGAGGGGTCTCTTAGGGGGAGGAGTCTCTGTCTCAGGGGGAGGAGTCTCTGCCTCAGGGGGAGGAGTCTCTTAGGGGGAGGAGTCTCTTAGAGGGAGGAGTCTGTTAGGAGGAGGAGTCTGTTAGGAGGAGGAGTCTCTGCCTCAGTGGGAGGAGACTCTCAGGGGGAGGAGTCTCTGTTTTAGAGGGAGGAGTCTCTTAGGGGGAGGAGTCTCTAAGGGGGAGGAGTCTGTTAGGAGGAGGAGTCTCTGTCTCAGGGGGAGGAGTCTGTTAGGGGGAGGAGTCTGTTAGGAGGAGGAGTCTCTGCCTCAGTGGGAGGAGTCTCTGCCTCAGGGGGAGGAGTCTCTGCCTCAGGGGGAGGAGTCTCTGTTTTAGAGGGAGGAGTCTCTGCCTCAGGGGGAGGAGTGTCTTAGGAGGAGGAGTCTCTTAGGGGGAGGAGTCTCTCAGGGGGAGGAGTCTGTTAGGAGGAGGAGTCTGTTAGGAGGAGGAGTCTCTGCCTCAGTGGGAGGAGTCTCTTAGGGGGAGGAGTCTCTGTCTCAGGGGAGGAGTCTGTTAGGAGGAGGAGTCTCTTAGGGGGAGGAGTCTCTGCCTCAGGGGGAGGAGTCTCTGTTTTAGAGGGAGGAGTCTCTGCCTCAGTGGGAGGAGTCTCTGCCTCAGTGGGAGGAGTCTCTGCCTCAGGGGGAGGAGTCTCTGCCTCAGGGGGAGGGGTCTCTGCCTCAGGGGGAGGAGTCTCTGCCTCAGGGGGAGGAGTCTCTGTTTTAGAGGGAGGAGTCTCTTAGAGGGAGGAGTCTGTTAGGGAGAGGAGTCTCTTAGGGGGAGGAGTCTCTGCCTCAGGGGGAGGAGTCTCTGTTTTAGAGGGAGGAGTCTCTGCCTCAGTGGGAGGAGTCTCTGCCTCAGTGGGAGGAGTCTCTTAGGGGGAGGAGTCTCTTAGAGGGAGGAGTCTGTTAGGAGGAGGAGTCTGTTAGGAGGAGGAGTCTCTGCCTCAGTGGGAGGAGTCTCTTAGGGGGAGGAGTCTCTGCCTCAGTGGGAGGAGTCTCTTAGGGGGAGGAGTCTCTGTCTCAGGGGAGGAGTCTGTTAGGAGGAGGAGTCTCTTAGGGGGAGGAGTCTCTGCCTCAGGGGGAGGAGTCTCTGTTTTAGAGGGAGGAGTCTCTGCCTCAGTGGGAGGAGTCTCTGCCTCAGTGGGAGGAGTCTCTGCCTCAGGGGGAGGAGTCTCTGCCTCAGGGGGAGGGGTCTCTGCCTCAGGGGGAGGAGTCTCTGCCTCAGGGGGAGGAGTCTCTGTTTTAGAGGGAGGAGTCTCTTAGAGGGAGGAGTCTGTTAGGGAGAGGAGTCTCTTAGGGGGAGGAGTCTCTTAGAGGGAGGAGTCTGTTAGGGAGAGGAGTCTCTTAGGGGGAGGAGTCTGTTAGGGGGAGGAGTCTCTGTCTTAGTGGGAGGAGTCTCTCAGGGGGAGGAGTCTCTTAGGGGGAGGAGTCTCTTAGGGGGAGGAGTCTGTTAGGAGGAGGAGTCTCTATCTTAGGGGAGGAGTCTCTTAGGGGGAGGAGTCTGTTAGGGGGAGGAGTCTCTATCTTAGGGGAGGAGTATCTCAGGGGGAGGAGTCTCTGTCTCAGGGGAGGAGTCTCTGTCTTAGGGGGAGGAGTCTGTTAGGAGGAGGAGTGTCTTAGAGGGAGGAGTCTCTGTCTCAGGGGGAGGAGTCTCTATCTTAGGGGGAGGAGTCTCTCAGTGGGAGGAGTCTCTCAGTGGGAGGAGTCTCTGTCTTAGGGGGAGGAGTCTCTGTCTTAGGGGGAGGAGTCTCTGTCATCAGGGGGAGGAGTCTCTGTCTTAGGGGGAGGAGTCTCTGTCATCAGGGGGAGGAGTCTCTGGGGGAGGAGTCTCTGCCTCAGTGGGAGGAGTCTTTTAGGGGGTGGAGTCTCTGTCTCAGGGGGTGGAGTCTCTTAGGGGGAGGAGTCTCTGTCTTAGGGGGAGGAGTCTCTGTCATTAGGGGAGGAGTCTCTCAAGGGGAGGAGTCTCTTAGGGGGAGGAGTCTCTGTCATTAGGGGAGGAGTCTCTTAGGGGGAGGAGTCTCTCCCTCAGGGGGAGGAGTCTCTTAGGGGGAGGAGTCTGTTAGGAGGAGGAGTCTCTTAGGGGGAGGAGTCTCTTAGGGGGAGGAGTCTGTTAGGAGGAGGAGTCTCTGCCTCAATTGGAGGAGTCTCTGGGGGAGTTGTCTCTTAGGGGGAGGAGTCTCTGTCTTAGTGGGAGGAGTCTCTTAGGGGGAGGAGTCTCTCCCTCAGTGGGAGGAGTCTCTTAGGGGGAGGAGTCTCTCAGAGGGAGGAGTCTCTGTCTTAGTGGGAGGAGTCTCTTAGGGGGAGGAGTCTCTGTCTTAGGGGGAGGAGTCTGTTAGGAGGAGGAGTATCTGCCTCAGGGGGAGGAGTCTCTGTTTTAGAGGGAGGAGTCTCTTAGGGGGAGGAGTCTCTTAGGGGGAGGAGTCTCTGCCTCAGGGGGAGGAGTCTCTGTTTTAGAGGGAGGAGTCTCTTAGTGGGAGGAGTCTCTGCCTCAGGGGGAGGAGTCTCTGTCTCAGGGGGAGGAGTCTCTGTCTTAGGGGGAGGAGTCTCTGTCTTAGGGGGAGGAGTCTCTTAGTGGGAGGAGTCTCTGCCTCAGGGGGAGGAGTCTCTAAGGGGGAGGAGTCTCTGTCTTAGGGGGAGGAGTCTCTGTCTCAGGGGGAGGAGTCTCTCAGGGGGAGGAGTCTCTGTCTCAGGGGGAGGAGTCTCTTAGTGGGAGGAGTCTCTGCCTCAGGGGGAGGAGTCTCTGTCTTAGGGGAGGAGTCTCTTAGAGGGAGGAGTCTCTTCCTCAGTGGGAGGAGTCTCTTCCTCAGAGGGAGGAGTCTCTGCCTCAGGGGGAGGAGTCTCTCAGGGGGAGGAGTCTCTTAGGAGGAGGAGTCTCTTCCTCAGTGGGAGGAGTCTCTTCCTCAGAGGGAGGAGTCTCTGTCTTAGGGGGAGGAGTCTCTTAGAGGGAGGAGTCTCTCAGGGGGAGGAGTCTCTTAGGAGGAGTCTCTTCCTCAGTGGGAGGAGTCTCTTAGGGGGAGGAGTCTCTGTCTCAGGGGGAGGAGTCTCTATCTTAGGGGGAGGAGTCTCTCAGTGGGAGGAGTCTCTCAGTGGGAGGAGTCTCTGTCTTAGGGGGAGGAGTCTCTGTCTTAGGGGGAGGAGTCTCTTAGGGGGAGGAGTCTCTCAGGGGGAGGAGTCTCTTAGGGGGAGGAGTCTCTTAGGGGGAGGAGTCTCTTAGAGGGAGGAGTCTCTCAGGGGGAGGAGTCTCTGCCTCAGGGGGAGGAGTCTCTCAGGGGGAGGAGTCTCTGTCTTAGGGGGAGGAGTCTCTGTCATTAGGGGGAGGAGTCTCTTAGGGGGAGGAGTCTCTCAGGGGGAGGAGTCTCTCAGGGGGAGGAGTCTCTTAGGGGGAGGAGTCTCTTTGAGGGAGGAGTCTCTCAGGGGGAGGAGTCTCTGCCTCAGGGGGAGGAGTCTCTGTCTTAGGGGGAGGAGTCTCTTAGAGGGAGGAGTCTCTCAGGGGGAGGAGTCTCTGCCTCAGGGGGAGGAGTCTCTTAGGAGGAGGGAGGAGTCTCTGCCTCAGGGGGAGGAGTCTCTGTCTTAGTGGGAGGAGTCTCTGCCTCAGGGGGAGGAGTCTCTGCCTCAGGGGGAGGAGTCTCTGTCTCAGGGGGAGGAGTCTCTTAGTGGGAGGAGTCTCTGTCTCAGGGGGAGGAGTCTCTATCTTAGGGGGAGGAGTCTCTCAGTGGGAGGAGTCTCTCAGTGGGAGGAGTCTCTGTCTTAGGGGGAGGAGTCTCTGTCTTAGGGGGAGGAGTCTCTGTCATCAGGGGGAGGAGTCTCTGTCTTAGGGGGAGGAGTCTCTGTCATCAGGGGGAGGAGTCTCTTTTTTAGGGGAGGAGTCTCTGTCATCAGGGGGAGGAGTCTCTGTTTTAGGGGGAGGAGTCTCTGTCATCAGGGGGAGGAGTCTCTGGGGGAGGAGTCTCTGCCTCAGTGGGAGGAGTCTTTTAGGGGGTGGAGTCTCTGTCTCAGGGGGTGGAGTCTCTTAGGGGGAGGAGTCTCTGTCTTAGGGGGAGGAGTCTCTGTCATTAGGGGAGGAGTCTCTCAAGGGGAGGAGTCTCTTAGGGGGAGGAGTCTCTGTCATTAGGGGAGGAGTCTCTTAGGGGGAGGAGTCTCTCCCTCTGGGGGAGGAGTCTCTGCCTCAGTGGGAGGAGTCTCTTAGGGGGAGGAGTCTCTGTCTTAGTGGGAGGAGTCTCTTAGGGGGAGGAGTCTCTCCCTCAGGGGGAGGAGTCTCTTAGGGGGAGGAGTCTGTTAGGAGGAGGAGTCTCTTAGGGGGAGGAGTCTCTTAGGGGGAGGAGTCTGTTAGGAGGAGGAGTCTCTGCCTCAATTGGAGGAGTCTCTGGGGGAGTTGTCTCTTAGGGGGAGGAGTCTCTGTCTTAGTGGGAGGAGTCTCTTAGGGGGAGGAGTCTCTCCCTCAGTGGGAGGAGTCTCTTAGGGGGAGGAGTCTCTCAGAGGGAGGAGTCTCTGTCTTAGTGGGAGGAGTCTCTTAGGGGGAGGAGTCTCTGTCTTAGGGGGAGGAGTCTGTTAGGAGGAGGAGTATCTGCCTCAGGGGGAGGAGTCTCTGTCTCGGGGAGGAGTCTGTTAGGAGGAGGAGTCTCTTAGGGGGAGGAGTCTCTTAGGGGGAGGAGTCTCTTAGGGGGAGGAGTCTGTTAGGAGGAGGAGTCTCTGCCTCAGTGGGAGGAGTCTCTGTCATCAGGGGGAGGAGTCTCTGTCTCAGGGGGAGGAGTCTGTTAGGAGGAGGAGTCTCTTAGGGGGAGGAGTCTCTCCCTCTGGGGGAGGAGTCTCTGCCTCAATGGGAGGAGTCTCTGGGGGAGTTGTCTCTTAGGGGGAGGAGTCTCTGTCTTAGTGGGAGGAGTCTCTTAGGGGGAGGAGTCTCTCCCTCAGGGGGAGGAGTCTCTGTCTTAGGGGGAGGAGTCTCTCAGGGGGAGGAGTCTCTCAGGGGGAGGAGTCTCTTAGGGGGAGGAGTCTCTTAGGGGGAGGAGTCTGTTAGGAGGAGGAGTCTCTGCCTCAGTGGGAGGAGTCTCTGTCTCAGGGGGAGGAGTCTGTTAGGAGGAGGAGTATCTGCCTCAGGGGGAGGAGTCTCTGTCTCAGGGGGAGGAGTCTGTTAGGAGGAGGAGTCTCTCAGTGGGAGGAGTCTCTGTCTTAGGGGGAGGAGTCTCTGTCTTAGGGGGAGGAGTCTCTTAGGGGGAGGAGTCTGTTAGGAGGAGGAGTCTCTGCCTCAGTGGGAGGAGTCTCTGTCATCAGGGGGAGGAGTCTGTTAGGGGGAGGAGTCTCTTAGGGGGAGGAGTCTCTCAGGGGGAGGAGTCTCTTAGGGGGAGGAGTCTCTTAGGGGGAGGAGTCTCTGCCTCAGGGGGAGGAGTCTCTCAGGGGGAGGAGTCTCTGTCTTAGGGGGAGGAGTCTCTGTCTCAGAGGGAGGAGTCTCTCAGGGGGAGGAGTCTCTGTCTCAGGGGGAGGAGTCTTTTAGGGGGTGGAGTCTCTGTCTCAGGGGGAGGAGTCTCTGTCTTAGTGGGAGGAGTCTCTGCCTCAGGGGGAGGAGTCTCTTAGGAGGAGGAGTCTCTGCCTCAGGGGGAGGAGTCTCTGTCTTAGGGGGAGGAGTCTCTTAGGGGGAGGAGTCTCTTAGAGGGAGGAGTCTCTTAGAGGGAGGAGTCTCTCAGGGGGAGGAGTCTCTCAGGGGGAGGAGTCTCTGCCTCAGGGGGAGGAGTCTCTGTCTTAGTGGGAGGAGTCTCTGCCTCAGGGGGAGGAGTCTCTTAGGGGGAGGAGTCTCTACCTTAGGGGGAGGAGTCTCTTAGGGGGAGGAGTCTCTTAGGGGGAGGAGTCTCTCAGGGGGTGGAGTCTCTGTCATTAGGGGAGGAGTCTCTGCCTCAGTGGGAGGAGTCTCTTAGAGGGAGGAGTCTCTTAGGGGGAGGAGTCTCTGCCTCAGGGGGAGGAGTCTCTTAAGGGGAGGAGTCTCTTAGGGGGAGGAGTCTCTGCCTCAATGGGAGGAGTCTCTGGGGGAGTTGTCTCTTAGGGGGAGGAGTCTCTGTCTTAGTGGGAGGAGTCTCTTAGGGGGAGGAGTCTCTCAGAGGGAGGAGTCTCTGTCTTAGTGGGAGGAGTCTCTTAGGGGGAGGAGTCTCTCAGGGGGAGGAGTCTCTTAGGGGGAGGAGCCTCTCAGGGGGAGGAGTCTCTCAGGGGGAGGAGTCTCTGTCATCAGGGGCAGGAGTCTCTGTCATCAGGGGCAGGAGTCTCTTCCTCAGTGGGAGGAGTCTCTCAGTGGGAGGAGTCTCTCAGTGGGAGGAGTCTCTGTCATCAGGGGGAGGAGTCTGTTAGGGGGAGGAGTCTCTGCCTTAGGGGGAGGAGTCTCTTAGGGGGAGGAGTCTCTCAGTGGGAGGAGTCTCTGTCATTAGGGGAGGAGTCTCTGTGTCAGGGGAGGAGTCTCTGGGGGAGGTGTCTGTTAGGGGGAGGAGTCTCTTCCTCAGTGGGAGGAGTCTCTGCCTTAGGGGGAGGAGTCTCTTAGGGGGAGGAGTCTCTCAGTGGGAGGTGTCTGTTAGGGGGAGGAGTCTGTTAGGAGGAGGAGTCTCTGTCTCAGGGGGAGGAGTCTCTGTCATCAGGGGAGGAGTCTCTGGGGGAGGTGTCTTTTAGGGGGTAGAGTCTCTGTCTTAGGGGGAGGAGTCTCTTAAGGGAAGGAGTCTCTTAGGGGGAGGAGTCTGTTAGGGGGAGGAGTCTGTTAGGGGGAGGAGTCTGTTAGGAGGAGGAGTCTCTGTCTCAGGGGGAGGAGTCTCTGTCATCAGGGGAGGAGTCTCTGGGGGAGGTGTCTTTTAGGGGGTAGAGTCTCTGTCTTAGGGGGAGGAGTCTCTTAAGGGGAGGAGTCTCTTAGGGGGAGGAGTCTCTTAAGGGGAGGAGTCTCTTAGGGGGAGGAGTCTGTTAGGGGGAGGAGTCTGTTAGGAGGAGGAGTCTCTGTCTCAGGGGGAGGAGTCTCTCTCTCAGGGGAGGAGTCTCTGGGGGAGGTGTCTTTTAGGGGGTGGAGTCTCTGGGGGAGGTGTCTTTTAGGGGGAGGAGTCCCTGTCTTAGGGGAGGAGCCTCTCAGGGGGAGGAGTCTCTTAGGGGGAGGAGTCTCTCAGGGGGAGGAGTCTCTGCCTTAGGGGGTGGAGTCTCTGTCATTAGGGGAGGAGTCTCTGTCATCAGGGGGAGGAGTCTCTGTCTTAGGGGGTGGAGTCTCTGTCATCAGGGGGAGGAGTCTCTGTCTTAGGGGGTGGAGTCTCTGTCATCAGGGGGAGGAGTCTCTGTCTTAGGGGGTGGAGTCTCTATCATCAGGAGCTAATTCTGCTACGTAAAGCAGGAAGCTCTGTCTCTTCTGTAGTTACCTGCGTCTCTTCTTTCTTTACTGTATTTATTATTATCATTACAACCAGGGCTCTATATTTACTTTTTTCATCACCAGCCAATGTGGCCAGTAAATTTCTCAAGTTACCAGCCAATCAGAATATCCACTAGCCACATATTTTTCCCTGCAAAAAAGACGAGATGAGACCCACTCATTTCAATATATTGACTAAAGCTTAAATTAAAGGCTTAAATAAAAGCTTAAATTCATTTTACAGTCAAATTGGGAATGTATATCCAATTAAAAGAATGACAATCATTAAACTTATGTACATACAAAACTTATTTTAACATTTCATTACTCCTCAACCCTCACATACTATTCAGGGTCACATTTTGTGTACGTCAAAAAATTACTTTAAAACTGATTTATATTCATGTCAACCCTGAATCTACAAAAATGGAAATATTGAACAACTTTCTAACCATGTTTTAGTGCTGCGGATAATGCACAAAATTAAACACAATGTGCAGAGACTAATTATGAGGGGGATACTGTGAGATGCTTAAACATCGTCCGAGCTCTCTGAACTGTCTTCGGATCCGTCTAAATCAGTTCCATTTTCCCCTTTTCACACAAAGTGGGGCCGGCGTGTGCGCAAACTGTCACCATGCCGGATTCCAATTTTTTCAAAATATCATCCTCCTCCTCCCCTCCTTTGGCAGGCATATCTTTTCTCTTCACGGCCGGCTGTCCCAACCATCGCCACATTTTGTTAGTGTTTGCGTCTGTATTTGTACCAATAACACGCTGGCAAATAATGCTCGACCCCGGCTCAATGCATTCATTCACCATGATGGAGCAGAGTCGCCTAAATAAAGACAGAAGTGTCCCAAATACAAAAATCAAATGCTGAATGACAGACACCCCATTTGTGCATGTTAAGCTAACTGCTTGTTAATACGATAAGTGTTTTATTACTTTGCATGTCTTCCAAAAGAGAAAATAATCAGACGCAGGGTAGCAAAACATGATGGGCGTGAAAACGAAACTCAGAAAATCAGCTCGGCGCATGGGCAAAGTAGCAATTCTCGACAAGCAGGAGAAATCGACTGAACACCGGCGTCTATCGTATTTCCAAACCAAGAGGGACCCGCTCCCCTAGTGCGGCAGCCTCGGCGGATGCGTTCCCATAGAAACTGCGCTCGCGCGTCCCGCGCATAGACTGCCCATAATCATTTCGCCTCCCGCCAAATAGATGGTAAAGTTCCTCACTTATCATCGGCCAAGCCGATGAGTTTTTTTTTTAATACAAGCCAAAAATAACTTTCACCCGCAGTTTTCAGTGCAATCTGTTGGTTTTCTTAGCTAGGAAATTGTTTTTGAATTGGCTCTATATGAACGAATTGGATTATTTTATGAATTATGATTATTATTAATTAATTGAATTCCAATTGGCTTGAATTGGACTTACTATCTAAGTGCCTTGAGATGACATTTGTTGTATTTGGCGCTATATAAATAAAAATGAATTGAATTGAATTGAATTTGGCTGGTGTTCATTTTGAGCCCCGATTACAACTCATCAGTGCTGAGAAGAATATTATTATCACCCGTCTTTTGGCCTCTCGCAGAGACACAAAACGACATGGGATAATCCATTCAAAAGCACCCAACCAGCCCCAAACTCGGAGAAACTCTGTTAACAACTCTGTTGTTTTATTCTCCAAAGATGGACTTTTTCAAGGGAAAACTCCTGCTTTAGTAACTTTTCATTCGCCTGCTTTTTCTTTCCTTGCAAAGTAGTCATATTTCTACAACAAAGACTGATATTTGGCTTTATTTTACCAAACTTACCTGCCGCTCAAATTACAATCAGTCTAATTAAGATCCAAGCTAAACTATGCCACCTGCTTACAGTGTTGAAACACAACTCACAAATGCACATTTCACAAACCAAAGATGGGATGAAACTGAAACCTTAAGTATGAAAACGGATCACTTTGGCTTTCTTTATGCTCGCTCCTGTTTAGCAGCCACGTGTGGATGGGACGTGCCGTACTTTAAACGCTACACAAGCTCAGCTCGTGGCATCACTCACCCACAGGAACTACAGCTCAAAGCTGTTTTCAGTCATTTTGCTCATATTCTTCACTGGAGCTTTTATTTTCACACACACACTTGGCTTCTATTCATTCGGACGTGCTGCAGCGTGGAGATAAAACTATTTCCGGTGCAAATAAAAGCACAATTCAGGCAAATTCACTTCAGTTTTATTTTGACACCATATTTATAAATCACAACAAACATCACCTTAGGAGGCTTCTAAAGGTAAAGTCCTGAATTACAGCACTGATGGCAAAGCCCAGACATCCACTTATAGTTCAGGGTATCAAGCACACATTTCAGAAATATGCTTTCATGTTGACAAAGTAACCGCCATCAGAGCAGAACAGACTCCGGGACTGATCGTTCCATCCAAACGCACAGTCTCTGCCTCCTCCTCTCCTGCTGATTCCTCTGTAACTCACTGATATATTAACTCTTCCTCTCCACTCCACCTCCCAGTAACAGCGGCCAGTCAGAACATTTCCACACAGCAGCTGAGGCCAGACATCCAACCTGTCTGGATGATCAGGATATGGCTGAACCTCCTCCACACGTGTCACCTTCCTGTTGCTGTCAGACAGTTTCAGGTTCCTGCTCACTGTGTTTGTGTCGATTGTGAGTCGGCAGGAATCTGATGGAGAGAACAAACACAGTCCAGCTGCAGTTATTGATCCATCATCTGTTCACTTTGATCAATGAGTGATGTGACAGTGTGGCGATGGCTGGATGTCATGAATCAGATGAAGAACACACTCACACTTCCTCAGCCCTGGTGTCAGCCATCGTTCTCCAGCAGGCTCCACCCTGAAAGCAGGAAAATAACTGTCACATGTTTCAGGACTCCAGAAATAGCATCTAGAATGAGCCGGTCCCATTCCAGCTGATGCTGGAGGAACGGTGGAGCACATGCTGCCAGTCATACCCATATATTCTGCTTATGTCCCAAAGTAAAGACACTCTGGGGAGAGGTATCTGATGCTCTGTACCTCGGGATGCTGCTGTGGCTCTATTAGGAGTGATGCCTAAAGGGCTGAATGGGAGGTCAGAGAAACATCTGTAAATATATTACTCACAGCAGCACTGAGCTGCAGAACTATTAGATGGCTGAACCCCCCCTTCATATAACATCTGGATCCAGAAGGTTTGGGACCTCCATCAGATGGATAGAGAAAAGTGCAGAAACTGAACGTCGGCGCTGAAAACCCAATAAAAAACAAGTTCAAACTAAATGTTTTCTGCAGTCAGATGATGGAGATGATGAAGTTTCTGTCTATGAATTCAACTCTTCAACTTTGGAAGAATTTTCACTTTGATTTTTCTCTCCTTTCTGAAGCCAAATATGAGCTTTAAACACTGAGCTGAAATCTCTTCAGTCTCTGACATCATGGTCTCTCCTGATGGTCACATTGTTTCTGCTGACTCCTCCTCTCAGAAGGTTTCAGGGCAGCCAAACATCCAGATCCTCTCTCAGGACGCAGGTCTAACCCACATGTACGCATTTCCAGATGTACGCTGAACATGGTTCTAGAAATCTTTGTGCTAAGCTAGGCTAACGTGTCCTGGACCCATCTGTGCGTCTGACCCAGGGTCAGAGGACCAACAGACACTTCTCACTGTTGTTCCTGCAGATGTTCTCCTTGGAGACCTCCTCCACAAATATCTGCTGTTCATGTTCAACCAGTGTTTGTGCTGTGAGCAAAGGAAACAGGCTCCTACATGTGTGATTGTTCATGTAACACTCAGCAGGAAGCAGAAGCACAGGGCTGAGTGCAGGACAGAGAACATGTTCCCAGCTCTGCCTCCTCTATCAGACACTGTGAGGCTGCAGCAGGCCTCTCCATACCTGAGTGTGTGTGGATCCTTCAGTGCAGCCCTCAGCAGCTTCTCTCCTGAGGCTCCTGGATGGTTGTAGCTCAGGTCCAGCTCTCTCAGGTGGGATTTGGGGTTGGAGGTCACAGCTTCAGCCAGAGAAGCACAGCCTTCCTCTGTGATCAGACAGCCTGACAGGCTGCAGACACACACAGAACAACAGAAACTCTGAGAGAACTGCTCTGAAGCTGAAGCTGAATGTCTGCAGCTGTCTCACATTACTGACTCCGTGTCTTCAGAAATCTGAGTCACAATCAAACTACACACACGTGGATGGACCTGATTTCTGCTGCCATTTTAGCCCCGAACACATGCAGCCACTCCCCACTGAGTCCTGTTCAGATAGAAATATGCTCTGCACCACAGTGAGAGCAGCAGTGAAGAAGAAGCTGATTTCACTGATGTGAACCTGAGACGCTCGTCAGCAGGGGCGCCGCTAGGGATTTAAGAATTATTTTCATGGGCCCCAAACAGCCGGTCAGGAGGCTTTATGATGAATTATGATGAATTTATGATGTTATTTTACATACAACTATGCATTTTGATGCATTTTCAGTCTGTTTTTGGTTTTCAAAAATGTGTTCCTTCTACTTTTCCTTCTCCTCTTTCTTTCCTTTCTGTTCGTGTGTGGCTACCTGACTTTGAGGCATATTGCCTTCTCTGCCTTCTTACCCGCTGCGGCGCTGCAGCTGATCCAGTCGGACTGAACCATTTCACATAAATAGAAAGGGGGGGGGGGGGCTTAATGTTTCCAAAACAAATTAAGTTATTGTTACCGGAACATTGTAAATAAAATATATTTGTTATTATAAGTTAGTTAATAACTTGACTCATTATTTTTGGTCAGTGTTATAATTTTATTGGGGCCTCTCTGGGCCCCTCTTAATCATGGGCCCCTAGAAGCCTGAATATGGTTCTGAGCCAGGTTTGACGGCTGCTCTGAGCCAAAAAAGACTTTCCAGGTTGTTCCAGGTTCAGGTTCCAGGTTCAGGTGAGTTCCTGTGGTGTCAGAGGCCTAAAGCTGCTGGAACAATCATACAAAGAGCATCCACAGGTGTTCTGTTACCTGAGAGTTTCCAGTCTGCAGTTTGGACTCTTCAGGCCAGCAGACACCTGTTTCACCCCTGAATCCTGCAGGTTGTTGTTACTCAGGTCCAGTTGTGTCAGGCTGGAGGACTGGGAGCTGAGAGCTGAGGACAGAGCTGCACATCCTTCATCTGAGAGGTTACAGACGCTCAGCCTGAGGAGACAGTTACAGAGAAAAAGAACAGCTGGGATCACAATCAGTCAGCTCTAATGCTGACTGTGGACTGAAAGCCCACTTAGAGGGAACATCAGGGTTAGAAGCCTGTGATCGTGTCCGTGCGGTGGTTTTTATGCTCAGACGCATCATGAGTGAAACAAGGAGTCCACACGGTGGCTGAGCCTTTCCACCCTGGAGCTGCAGCTCATCAGAGACAGTCTCAGAATCTGATTCAAACAGCAGAGGCTTTCATGGGGAACACAGCTGAGGAACTGATCCCAGACTGATGGTGGGGCTGACTTCAGAGCTGCCCACCGGGAACAAAGGCTAACATTTATCAGCACTCTGCTGCAGCATGAAAACAGCCTCACCTGAGAGTTTCCAGCCCACAGGTTGGACTCTGCAGTCCAGACAGCAGCTTCACTCCTGAATCCTGCTGCAGGTTGGAGTTTCTCAGGCCCAGTTGTGTCAGGCTGGAGGACTGGGAGCTGAGAGCTGAGGACAGAGCTGCACATCCTTCATCTGAGAGGTTACAGACGCTCAGCCTGAGGAGAAGATGTTAAACAGTCTTACATTCAGTCACATTTAATAAGAACAGTCACATAAGGGACAGTAATGATGTGAAGCTGCTCTGCAGCCACAATATCTCTGTAACTTCTACTTAGGAGTCTCTGAATCTGGTGATGTGCACTATGGTTCCATTCTTGGTGTTTTATATTCATCTTTTTAATGGACTTTAATTACTAATCCACAGCAGAGATGTTGAAAATGTCTCCCATCGCCCACAAATATCTCACTATACACAGAAACACTTTATTAGTGATTCATGAAGGCTGATCCACAGATATACAGATTAATCTGTAGGTTCATGCTTTAAAATGGAAGAAAAACACTCATTTAAAATGTGAGATCCATTCCTGCATGTGAAACGTGTTCTGCACATCTGGGAATCTCTTCCTGTCTCTCTGTAGTTTGTGACTTTGCTCTGTTTTGTGCAGTTTTACTGCAGCTGACCTGCAGAGACCATGCATCCATGTGATGTGCAGAGCTCTCCACAGAGTGAGGTCAGCACTGCCCACCCTGCAGGAGGTCCACACCAGGCGCTGCACCACCAGAGCAGGAACACCCCGCTCCTACTCACATGTTTACTTGTATATTTTCCTTCCTGTCAGATTCATCTCACCCTGTTTTATTCTTATTTTGCTGCCTGGCACAGCTGAGCTGGTTGCAGTGCACATTTCACTGCCGGCGTTCAGCTGCAGGTGACCAATAAAGATGGCTGATCCTCGATCGGTCGTTAATTATCTCATTATGTTAACGAATTAAAGCAGCTTTTCATGATAACTTGTTCATTTATGTCCTAATCTTTGATCACATCATGTTTTAAAGCAGCGACTCTGAAAAGCTTCATGGGAACAGGGGCTGGGCGAGTTAACTCGTTACTATCGCGTTAACTTGTCAATTATTTAACGCCGATGAATATTTTATCTCACATTACTCTTTTTTTTTTTTTTTAAAAATGTAAAAATAATTATTTAATTTTTTTATGACTTAATAACACATATCAAATCACCATAAATGAAATGATGTCACGTTCAATCGCTGCATCAAGTTTACATTTTTTTCTAAACTTGTAAATGGAGATAATCTCCCAAAGAAATGATTTTTAACAGTCTTTAGGCAGGAATTTTCTCAAATCTCCACTTGTAAAATTAGAGCATTCTCTAGGTAACACAGTAACATCTTTTAACATGTAATCAATTTTAACAACAATTTCAATATGAAATAATGCATACATTTTACTAAATAACATCATGAATTAAACGCCTGCCGACGATCTTGCTAGCAAACATTCTTGCTAGCAAACATTCTTGCTAGCAAACATTCTTGCTAGCAAACGATCTTGCTAGCAAACATTCTTGCTAGCAAACGATCTTGCTAGCAAACATTCTTGCTAGCAAACGATCTTGCTAGCAAACATTCTTGCTAGCAAACATTCTTGCTAGCAAACATTCTTGCTAGCAAACGAACTTTTTCTTTTTTTCCTCTCTTTGCTTTAAAAGATACAAAATAGTGCAAAAACATGTTTTTTTTAAAAAAAATACTTTGTTTTTTAAATACGCTAGCAAACGAAATTTTTTTTCTTTTTTTCCTCTCTTTGCTTTAAAAGATACAAAAATAGAGCAAAAACTTTTTTTTTTTTTTTTAATACTTTATTTTTTAAATACGCTAGCAAACGATCTTGCTAGCCATTAGCTTCACATATCATTGATATCACTCACCGGAGTTTCCACAGTAAGCTACCATTATCCAGCCCCGTCAATGTCAGCGATATACACCATGCAGCACTCCCTCTCGCACACTTTATCCTCGATTCTTTTTTTCTTTAGAATTTCCTCTGTGCTTTGCATCTCACCGCTCACATGGCTGGGCTCTCTCCTTATGCTCGGTTTGTTTTTTCCTTCCTCGTGCTTGTCCCTCACACACAAGCGCCGCCAAGGATCAAAAATTCACTGGCGCAGCATTAATCTATGCGTGAGCCGTAGCTACACTTTCAGTGTGCGGGTCCCACCTTCACCCACAGCTCATCGCCCACTTCAGTCTGATGCCAAATCGCGTGCTGATCAATTTCAACCTGTTTAGCTTTTCAAACAACTATTCAAACTATAACTTTCATACAGTTTAACTGCCAGAAAGAAATGATCCCTTAAAATGTAGGAAAACGTGTCCTCTTTCACACAAAGTCACGCTCATTGAGCTCTGCCGCACATTTTTCTTACAAATTGCCTCTGAGCCCAGAGGTCGCCTCTACTTTCTGAACAGCGAGCGTTTGTTGGAGACAGTGGAGCGCAGCCTAAGTCATAGTGCAATTTTAAGCAGCCAAAGTGAGCGCACCTGTCAGAGACACAGGCGAGCCGCACGCGCTCCTGTTCCCGGGGCAACGCCTCGTTAGCCGGCTGTCACACATCAGCAGTGACGTCAGCATGCTGAGAGACACCACGGGTCAGACTTTGCTCAAAATAAAGTTCCAAAAAGTCACAAAAATAACACTTTTCTTTCTTTCTTTCAGACATTTCAATGTCCAATAAACTTCAAAACAGCCTAGACGTAACGATACCGCAGCGCCGCGGATCTTCGGCCGGTCTCGGGTAGCCGGCTTCGGCCGGTGCGGAGAGCCGTTCGTGACGGGGCTGGGGTGCGGCCGGAGGACGGTCGCCCCTCTCCTATCGCGCACCGCATGTTTGTGGAGAACCTGCTGCTAAATCACTTGCAGAGGCCCTGGAGCCTGGTGACTCTTAAAAAAAATAAAATAAAAAATTACATGGAGCTCTGGTCGGGAAGGACCAGAGTCCATGCCCGGGAAGGGCTGCTTGAGTTCAGGTGAGTGTGCCTGGACCAGGCAGCCTGGTGACTAAAAAAAAAAGTGTTTTATAGTACCAGGGGCGTGGAGCTCCAGGGGGTGCGGACTGGATCGTTAGGCCGGGGAGGGGTGCTTAAGTGTGGGTACACAGGTGTGGATGGAGGGCCTGGAGCCCGGTTCTTTTTTTTTTTATAGTACCAGGGGCGTGGAGCTCCAGGGGGTGCGGACTGGATCGTTAGGCCGGGGAGGGGTGCTTAAGTGTGGGTACACAGGTGTGGATGGAGGGCCTGGTGCTCGGTTCTTTATAATCTTTTTTTCTTCTTTTTACAATACCAGGGGCGTGGAGCTCCAGGGGGTGCGGACTGGATTCTTAGGCCGGGGAGGGGTGCTTAAGTGTGGGTACACAGGTGTGGATGGAGGGCCTGGAGCTCGGTTCTTTATAATCTTTTTTTCTTCTTTTTACAATACCAGGGGCGTGGAGCTCCAGGGGGTGCGGACTGGATTCTTAGGCCGGGGAGGGGTGCTTAAGTGTGGGCACACAGGTGTGGATGGAGGGCCTGGAGCTCGGTTCTTTATAATCTTTTTTTCTTCTTTTTACAGTACCAGGGGCGTGGAGCTCCAGGCGGTGCGGACTGGATTCTTAGGCCGGGGAGGGGTGCTTAAGTGTGGGTACACAGGTGTGGATGGTTGGCCTGGAGCTCGTTTTTTTTTTTTTTACAGTACCAGGGGCGTGGAGCTCGGTTCTCCTTAACCCTTAGGGCCGTTTCAAAGCAGTGCGGCAAAGCGTGGCGGAACGGAAGCGATTTTCACCGGCGGAGGTGAAAATACATGGAAACAGATCTGTCCTTGCACACAGACGCGGCGGTAGTCGGGCAGTAGCGGCGCGGGAGACGCCTCCGTCCCGCGCTGCTTTTGGAAAATAGAACTCGAGCGGAATTTGGACGGCAGCGGCCGGCGGCGGCCGGCGGTGTCCCGTTGAAATGGATGGGGAATGCAGACAGGGCTGGAGCGGAACTACCGCGGCCGCAGACTGTCCGGTGTGAAAAGCCAAGTAGAACACAGCGCCTGATAACTGCCGTTGTCTCGCTGCCACGCTCTGGTCTGAAATCGTCCTAACCCGGGGTCGGCTTGTTTGAGAAAGAAACCCAGGAATAGCGTTCTTTTCCGGAGTTAAGACGAAATACAGATTTTTGGTTCAAAAATGATTTGTGTGTGTTTTTTCCTTTCCTTTCAAACTTAAATGTCGGGTTTCCTTCCAAAAATAAACTGCTTTTGGTGCTTCCAATTGTTTGGTCGTTAATTAACTCACAAAAAAAAAACACGAACCAAACTTGCTTCTAAATAATCCAAATATTTTTCTCCAACGAAAAAGTTCCTAATCTTCTGGCATTTTGCCGTACATACCCTCAAACGACTGGTTCCTTTCTTCCTTTGTCTAACAATTTTCCGCGTGTAACGGCGACAGTTCCTGTTGTCCTCCAGCGCGCAGTGGGAAAGTTTCTCCGTGGTCCAAGTTCCAAAGTTGTCCGTAATCCAAAGTTCCAGGAGTTATTGACTAATTGTACTGGTGAAAACAGGTTTTTGGCTTTTCCTGGAGCCCAAGTCCTGTCCGTTTTTGGTAACATGTCATTTCTCCGACGCCCCTTTGGTCCGACCCGTCAATATTCCGAAAATTTCCCATTGATCCTACAGCCCACTCGTCCGAAATGTCTTTGTTCCAGATTAAATTCACCCTTTGTTCCGACAGCTCAATGTTTGAGCCCACACGTACACACGCACGTGCACCTACACGCGTGCACACGCATAAACGTGCACACAAACGTGCACACACACGTGCACTAGCACGTGCACATTAATACACATATGCACACACACGTGCACACACTTACACACGTGCACACGCACGTGCACCTACACATGTGCACACGCACGTGCACACGCATAAATGTGCACACACACACGTGCACTAGCACGTGCACATGCATACACATATGCACACACACGTGCACTAGCACGTGCACATTAATATACATATGCACACACACGTGCACCTACACACGTGCACACACACTTACACACGTGCACGCACGTACACCTACACACGTGCACACACACACATGCACAAAAAAACTTACACACACACGTGCGCTAGCACGTGCACACACATGCGCACACACGTGCACACACTTAGACACGCACGTGCACACGCATAAACGTGCACACGCACGTGCACGCGCATAAACGTGCACTAGCACGTGCACCTACACACGTGCACACACGTGAACTAGCACTCCCAGGAGTCTGGGAGGAGTCTCTGCCTCAGTGGGAGGAGTCTGTTAGGGGGAGGAGTCTCTTAGGGGGAGGAGTCTCTGCCTCAGGGGGAGGAGTCTGTTAGGGGGAGGAGTCTCTTAGGGGGAGGAGTCTCTGCCTCAGGGGGAGGAGTCTCTTAGGGGGAGGAGTCTCTAACTCAGGGGGAGGAGTCTCTTAGGGGGAGGAGTCTCTGCCTCGGGGAGGAGTCTGTTAGGAGGAGGAGTCTGTTAGGGGGAGGAGTCTGTTAGGAGGAGGAGTCTCTTAGGGGGAGGAGTCTCGTCCTCAGGGGAGGAGTCTGTTAGGGGGAGGAGTCTCTTAGGGGGAGGAGTCTCGTCCTCAGGGGGAGGAGTCTCTTAGGGGGAGGAGTCTCTTGGGGGAGGAGTCTCTGCCTCAGTGGGAGGAGTCTCTTAGGGGAGGAGTCTGTTAAGGGGAGGAGTCTCTTAGGGGGAGGAGTCTCTCAGGGGGAGGAGTCTCTGCCTCAGGGGAGGAGTCTCTTAGGAGGAGGAGTCTCTTAGGGGGAGGAGTCTCTTAGGAGGAGGAGTCTCTCAGGGGGAGGAGTCTCTGACTTAGTGGGGGGAGTCTCTTAGGAGGAGGAGTCTCTTAGGGGGAGGAGTCTCTTAGGAGGAGGAGTCTCTCAGGGGGAGGAGTCTGTTAAGGGGAGGAGTCTCTTAGGGGGAGGAGTCTCTCAGAGGGAGGAGTCTCTGACTTAGTGGGGGGAGTCTCTTAGGAGGAGGAGTCTCTTAGGGGGAGGAGTCTCTTAGGAGGAGGAGTCTCTCAGGGGGAGGAGTCTGTTAAGGGGAGGAGTCTCTGTCTTAGTGGGAGGAGTCTCTGTCTCAGGGGAGGAGTCTCTGCCTCAGGGGGAGGAGTCTGTTAGGGGGAGGAGTCTCTTAGGGGGAGGAGTCTCTGTCTCAGGGGAGGAGTCTCTGCCTCAGGGGGAGGAGTCTGTTAGGGGGAGGAGTCTCTCAGGGGGAGGAGTCTATCAGGGGGAGGAGTCTCTGTCTTAGTGGGAGGAGTCTCTCAGGGGGAGGAGTCTCTTAGGGGGAGGAATCTCTGTCTCAGGGGAGGAGTCTCTGCCTCAGGGGGAGGAGTCTGTTAGGGGGAGGAGTCTCTCAGGGGGAGGAGTCTCTTAGGGGGAGGAGTCTCTGTCTTAGGGGGAGGAGTCTCTTAGGGGGAGGAGTCTGTTAGGGGGAGGAGTCTCTGTCTTAGGGGGAGGAGTCTCTCAGGGGGAGGAGTCTCTCAGGGGGAGGAGTCTCTTAGGGGGAGGAGTCTGTTAGGAGGAGGAGTCTCTGTCTTAGGGGGAGGAGTCTGTTAGGAGGAGGAGTCTGTGTCTTAGGGGGAGGAGTCTCTTGGGGGAGGAGTCTCTTGGGGGAGGAGTCTCTTCCTCAGTGGGAGGAGTCTCTTAGGGGGAGGAGTCTCTTAGGGGGAGGAGTCTGTTAGGGGGAGGAGTCTGTTAGGAGGAGGAGTCTCTTAGGGGGAGGAGTCTGTGTCTTAGGGGGAGGAGTCTCTTGGGGGAGGAGTCTCTTGGGGGAGGAGTCTCTTGGGGGAGGAGTCTCTTCCTCAGTGGGAGGAGTCTCTTAGGGGGAGGAGTATCTTGGGGGAGGAGTCTCTTCCTCAGTGGGAGGAGTCTGTTAGGGGGAGGAGTCTCTGTCTTAGTGGGAGGAGTCTCTCAGGGGGAGGAGTCTCTTAGGGGGAGGAGTCTCTTAGGGGGAGGAGTCTGTTAGGAGGAGGAGTCTCTATCTTAGGGGAGGAGTCTCTTAGGGGGAGGAGTCTGTTAGGGGGAGGAGTCTCTTAGGGGGAGGGGTCTCTTAGGGGGAGGAGTCTCTGTCTTAGTGGGAGGAGTCTCTGCCTCAGTGGGAGGAGTCTCTGGGGGAGGAGTCTCTGTCTCAGGGGGAGGAGTCTCTGCCTCAGGGGGAGGAGTGTCTTAGGAGGAGGAGTCTCTGTCTCAGGGGGAGGAGTCTGTTAGGGGGAGGAGTCTGTTAGGGGGAGGAATCTCTTAGGGGGAGGAGTCTCTTAGGGGGAGGAGTCTCTCAGGGGGAGGAGTCTCTCAGGGGGAGGAGTCTCTGCCTTAGGGGAGGAGTCTCTGTCTCAGGGGAGGAGTCTCTGTCTCAGGGGAGGAGTCTCTTAAGGGGAGGAGTCTGTTAGGGGGAGGAGTCTCTTCCTCAGAGGGAGGAGTCTCTGTCTTAGTGGGAGGAGTCTCTTGGGGGAGGAGTCTCTTCCTCAGTGGGAGGAGTCTCTCAGGGGGAGGAGTCTCTTAGGGGGAGGAGTCTCTTAGGGGGAGGAGTCTGTTAGGAGGAGGAGTCTCTATCTTAGGGGAGGAGTCTCTTAGGGGGAGGAGTCTGTTAGGGGGAGGAGTCTCTATCTTAGGGGAGGAGTATCTCAGGGGGAGGAGTCTCTGTCTCAGGGGAGGAGTCTCTGTCTTAGGGGGAGGAGTATCTAAGGGGGAGGAGTCTCTGTCTTAGTGGGAGGAGTCTCTGCCTCAGGGGGAGGAGTCTCTTAGAGGGAGGAGTCTGTTAGGGGGAGGAGTCTGTCAGGGGAGGGGTCTCTTAGGGGGAGGAGTCTCTGTCTCAGGGGGAGGAGTCTCTGCCTCAGGGGGAGGAGTCTCTTAGGGGGAGGAGTCTCTTAGAGGGAGGAGTCTGTTAGGAGGAGGAGTCTGTTAGGAGGAGGAGTCTCTGCCTCAGTGGGAGGAGACTCTCAGGGGGAGGAGTCTCTGTTTTAGAGGGAGGAGTCTCTTAGGGGGAGGAGTCTCTAAGGGGGAGGAGTCTCTGTCTTAGTGGGAGGAGTCTCTGCCTCAGTGGGAGGAGTCTCTGGGGGAGGAGTCTCTGTCTCAGGGGGAGGAGTCTCTGCCTCAGGGGGAGGAGTGTCTTAGGAGGAGGAGTCTCTGTCTCAGGGGGAGGAGTCTGTTAGGGGGAGGAGTCTGTTAGGGGGAGGAGTCTCTTAGGGGGAGGAGTCTCTTAGGGGGAGGAGTCTCTCAGGGGGAGGAGTCTCTTAGGGGGAGGAGTCTCTCAGGGGGAGGAGTCTCTCAGGGGGAGGAGTCTCTGCCTTAGGGGAGGAGTCTCTGTCTCAGGGGAGGAGTCTCTTAAGGGGAGGAGTCTGTTAGGGGGAGGAGTCTCTTCCTCAGAGGGAGGAGTCTCTGTCTTAGTGGGAGGAGTCTCTTGGGGGAGGAGTCTCTTCCTCAGTGGGAGGAGTCTGTTAGGGGGAGGAGTCTCTGTCTTAGTGGGAGGAGTCTCTCAGGGGGAGGAGTCTCTTAGGGGGAGGAGTCTCTTAGGGGGAGGAGTCTGTTAGGAGGAGGAGTCTCTATCTTAGGGGAGGAGTCTCTTAGGGGGAGGAGTCTGTTAGGGGGAGGAGTCTCTATCTTAGGGGAGGAGTATCTCAGGGGGAGGAGTCTCTGTCTCAGGGGAGGAGTCTCTGTCTTAGGGGGAGGAGTCTGTTAGGAGGAGGAGTGTCTTAGGGGGAGGAGTCTCTATCTTAGGGGAGGAGTATCTAAGGGGGAGGAGTCTCTGTCTTAGTGGGAGGAGTCTCTGCCTCAGGGGGAGGAGTCTCTTAGAGGGAGGAGTCTGTTAGGGGGAGGAGTCTGTCAGGGGAGGGGTCTCTTAGGGGGAGGAGTCTCTGTCTCAGGGGGAGGAGTCTCTGCCTCAGGGGGAGGAGTCTCTTAGGGGGAGGAGTCTCTTAGAGGGAGGAGTCTGTTAGGAGGAGGAGTCTGTTAGGAGGAGGAGTCTCTGCCTCAGTGGGAGGAGACTCTCAGGGGGAGGAGTCTCTGTTTTAGAGGGAGGAGTCTCTTAGGGGGAGGAGTCTCTAAGGGGGAGGAGTCTGTTAGGAGGAGGAGTCTCTGTCTCAGGGGGAGGAGTCTGTTAGGGGGAGGAGTCTGTTAGGAGGAGGAGTCTCTGCCTCAGTGGGAGGAGTCTCTGCCTCAGGGGGAGGAGTCTCTGCCTCAGGGGGAGGAGTCTCTGTTTTAGAGGGAGGAGTCTCTGCCTCAGGGGGAGGAGTGTCTTAGGAGGAGGAGTCTCTTAGGGGGAGGAGTCTCTCAGGGGGAGGAGTCTGTTAGGAGGAGGAGTCTGTTAGGAGGAGGAGTCTCTGCCTCAGTGGGAGGAGTCTCTTAGGGGGAGGAGTCTCTGTCTCAGGGGAGGAGTCTGTTAGGAGGAGGAGTCTCTTAGGGGGAGGAGTCTCTGCCTCAGGGGGAGGAGTCTCTGTTTTAGAGGGAGGAGTCTCTGCCTCAGTGGGAGGAGTCTCTGCCTCAGTGGGAGGAGTCTCTGCCTCAGGGGGAGGAGTCTCTGCCTCAGGGGGAGGGGTCTCTGCCTCAGGGGGAGGAGTCTCTGCCTCAGGGGGAGGAGTCTCTGTTTTAGAGGGAGGAGTCTCTTAGAGGGAGGAGTCTGTTAGGGAGAGGAGTCTCTTAGGGGGAGGAGTCTCTGCCTCAGGGGGAGGAGTCTCTGTTTTAGAGGGAGGAGTCTCTGCCTCAGTGGGAGGAGTCTCTGCCTCAGTGGGAGGAGTCTCTTAGGGGGAGGAGTCTCTTAGAGGGAGGAGTCTGTTAGGAGGAGGAGTCTGTTAGGAGGAGGAGTCTCTGCCTCAGTGGGAGGAGTCTCTTAGGGGGAGGAGTCTCTGCCTCAGTGGGAGGAGTCTCTTAGGGGGAGGAGTCTCTGTCTCAGGGGAGGAGTCTGTTAGGAGGAGGAGTCTCTTAGGGGGAGGAGTCTCTGCCTCAGGGGGAGGAGTCTCTGTTTTAGAGGGAGGAGTCTCTGCCTCAGTGGGAGGAGTCTCTGCCTCAGTGGGAGGAGTCTCTGCCTCAGGGGGAGGAGTCTCTGCCTCAGGGGGAGGGGTCTCTGCCTCAGGGGGAGGAGTCTCTGCCTCAGGGGGAGGAGTCTCTGTTTTAGAGGGAGGAGTCTCTTAGAGGGAGGAGTCTGTTAGGGAGAGGAGTCTCTTAGGGGGAGGAGTCTCTTAGAGGGAGGAGTCTGTTAGGGAGAGGAGTCTCTTAGGGGGAGGAGTCTGTTAGGGGGAGGAGTCTCTGTCTTAGTGGGAGGAGTCTCTCAGGGGGAGGAGTCTCTTAGGGGGAGGAGTCTCTTAGGGGGAGGAGTCTGTTAGGAGGAGGAGTCTCTATCTTAGGGGAGGAGTCTCTTAGGGGGAGGAGTCTGTTAGGGGGAGGAGTCTCTATCTTAGGGGAGGAGTATCTCAGGGGGAGGAGTCTCTGTCTCAGGGGAGGAGTCTCTGTCTTAGGGGGAGGAGTCTGTTAGGAGGAGGAGTGTCTTAGAGGGAGGAGTCTCTGTCTCAGGGGGAGGAGTCTCTATCTTAGGGGGAGGAGTCTCTCAGTGGGAGGAGTCTCTCAGTGGGAGGAGTCTCTGTCTTAGGGGGAGGAGTCTCTGTCTTAGGGGGAGGAGTCTCTGTCATCAGGGGGAGGAGTCTCTGTCTTAGGGGGAGGAGTCTCTGTCATCAGGGGGAGGAGTCTCTGGGGGAGGAGTCTCTGCCTCAGTGGGAGGAGTCTTTTAGGGGGTGGAGTCTCTGTCTCAGGGGGTGGAGTCTCTTAGGGGGAGGAGTCTCTGTCTTAGGGGGAGGAGTCTCTGTCATTAGGGGAGGAGTCTCTCAAGGGGAGGAGTCTCTTAGGGGGAGGAGTCTCTGTCATTAGGGGAGGAGTCTCTTAGGGGGAGGAGTCTCTCCCTCAGGGGGAGGAGTCTCTTAGGGGGAGGAGTCTCTTAGGGGGAGGAGTCTGTTAGGAGGAGGAGTCTCTGCCTCAATTGGAGGAGTCTCTGGGGGAGTTGTCTCTTAGGGGGAGGAGTCTCTGTCTTAGTGGGAGGAGTCTCTTAGGGGGAGGAGTCTCTCCCTCAGTGGGAGGAGTCTCTTAGGGGGAGGAGTCTCTCAGAGGGAGGAGTCTCTGTCTTAGTGGGAGGAGTCTCTTAGGGGGAGGAGTCTCTGTCTTAGGGGGAGGAGTCTGTTAGGAGGAGGAGTATCTGCCTCAGGGGGAGGAGTCTCTGTTTTAGAGGGAGGAGTCTCTTAGGGGGAGGAGTCTCTTAGGGGGAGGAGTCTCTGCCTCAGGGGGAGGAGTCTCTGTTTTAGAGGGAGGAGTCTCTTAGTGGGAGGAGTCTCTGCCTCAGGGGGAGGAGTCTCTGTCTCAGGGGGAGGAGTCTCTGTCTTAGGGGGAGGAGTCTCTGTCTTAGGGGGAGGAGTCTCTTAGTGGGAGGAGTCTCTGCCTCAGGGGGAGGAGTCTCTAAGGGGGAGGAGTCTCTGTCTTAGGGGGAGGAGTCTCTGTCTCAGGGGGAGGAGTCTCTCAGGGGGAGGAGTCTCTGTCTCAGGGGGAGGAGTCTCTTAGTGGGAGGAGTCTCTGCCTCAGGGGGAGGAGTCTCTGTCTTAGGGGAGGAGTCTCTTAGAGGGAGGAGTCTCTTCCTCAGTGGGAGGAGTCTCTTCCTCAGAGGGAGGAGTCTCTGCCTCAGGGGGAGGAGTCTCTCAGGGGGAGGAGTCTCTTAGGAGGAGGAGTCTCTTCCTCAGTGGGAGGAGTCTCTTCCTCAGAGGGAGGAGTCTCTGTCTTAGGGGGAGGAGTCTCTTAGAGGGAGGAGTCTCTCAGGGGGAGGAGTCTCTTAGGAGGAGTCTCTTCCTCAGTGGGAGGAGTCTCTTAGGGGGAGGAGTCTCTGTCTCAGGGGGAGGAGTCTCTATCTTAGGGGGAGGAGTCTCTCAGTGGGAGGAGTCTCTCAGTGGGAGGAGTCTCTGTCTTAGGGGGAGGAGTCTCTGTCTTAGGGGGAGGAGTCTCTTAGGGGGAGGAGTCTCTCAGGGGGAGGAGTCTCTTAGGGGGAGGAGTCTCTTAGGGGGAGGAGTCTCTTAGAGGGAGGAGTCTCTCAGGGGGAGGAGTCTCTGCCTCAGGGGGAGGAGTCTCTCAGGGGGAGGAGTCTCTGTCTTAGGGGGAGGAGTCTCTGTCATTAGGGGGAGGAGTCTCTTAGGGGGAGGAGTCTCTCAGGGGGAGGAGTCTCTCAGGGGGAGGAGTCTCTTAGGGGGAGGAGTCTCTTTGAGGGAGGAGTCTCTCAGGGGGAGGAGTCTCTGCCTCAGGGGGAGGAGTCTCTGTCTTAGGGGGAGGAGTCTCTTAGAGGGAGGAGTCTCTCAGGGGGAGGAGTCTCTGCCTCAGGGGGAGGAGTCTCTTAGGAGGAGGGAGGAGTCTCTGCCTCAGGGGGAGGAGTCTCTGTCTTAGTGGGAGGAGTCTCTGCCTCAGGGGGAGGAGTCTCTGCCTCAGGGGGAGGAGTCTCTGTCTCAGGGGGAGGAGTCTCTTAGTGGGAGGAGTCTCTGTCTCAGGGGGAGGAGTCTCTATCTTAGGGGGAGGAGTCTCTCAGTGGGAGGAGTCTCTCAGTGGGAGGAGTCTCTGTCTTAGGGGGAGGAGTCTCTGTCTTAGGGGGAGGAGTCTCTGTCATCAGGGGGAGGAGTCTCTGTCTTAGGGGGAGGAGTCTCTGTCATCAGGGGGAGGAGTCTCTTTTTTAGGGGAGGAGTCTCTGTCATCAGGGGGAGGAGTCTCTGTTTTAGGGGGAGGAGTCTCTGTCATCAGGGGGAGGAGTCTCTGGGGGAGGAGTCTCTGCCTCAGTGGGAGGAGTCTTTTAGGGGGTGGAGTCTCTGTCTCAGGGGGTGGAGTCTCTTAGGGGGAGGAGTCTCTGTCTTAGGGGGAGGAGTCTCTGTCATTAGGGGAGGAGTCTCTCAAGGGGAGGAGTCTCTTAGGGGGAGGAGTCTCTGTCATTAGGGGAGGAGTCTCTTAGGGGGAGGAGTCTCTCCCTCTGGGGGAGGAGTCTCTGCCTCAGTGGGAGGAGTCTCTTAGGGGGAGGAGTCTCTGTCTTAGTGGGAGGAGTCTCTTAGGGGGAGGAGTCTCTCCCTCAGGGGGAGGAGTCTCTTAGGGGGAGGAGTCTGTTAGGAGGAGGAGTCTCTTAGGGGGAGGAGTCTCTTAGGGGGAGGAGTCTGTTAGGAGGAGGAGTCTCTGCCTCAATTGGAGGAGTCTCTGGGGGAGTTGTCTCTTAGGGGGAGGAGTCTCTGTCTTAGTGGGAGGAGTCTCTTAGGGGGAGGAGTCTCTCCCTCAGTGGGAGGAGTCTCTTAGGGGGAGGAGTCTCTCAGAGGGAGGAGTCTCTGTCTTAGTGGGAGGAGTCTCTTAGGGGGAGGAGTCTCTGTCTTAGGGGGAGGAGTCTGTTAGGAGGAGGAGTATCTGCCTCAGGGGGAGGAGTCTCTGTCTCGGGGAGGAGTCTGTTAGGAGGAGGAGTCTCTTAGGGGGAGGAGTCTCTTAGGGGGAGGAGTCTCTTAGGGGGAGGAGTCTGTTAGGAGGAGGAGTCTCTGCCTCAGTGGGAGGAGTCTCTGTCATCAGGGGGAGGAGTCTCTGTCTCAGGGGGAGGAGTCTGTTAGGAGGAGGAGTCTCTTAGGGGGAGGAGTCTCTCCCTCTGGGGGAGGAGTCTCTGCCTCAATGGGAGGAGTCTCTGGGGGAGTTGTCTCTTAGGGGGAGGAGTCTCTGTCTTAGTGGGAGGAGTCTCTTAGGGGGAGGAGTCTCTCCCTCAGGGGGAGGAGTCTCTGTCTTAGGGGGAGGAGTCTCTCAGGGGGAGGAGTCTCTCAGGGGGAGGAGTCTCTTAGGGGGAGGAGTCTCTTAGGGGGAGGAGTCTGTTAGGAGGAGGAGTCTCTGCCTCAGTGGGAGGAGTCTCTGTCTCAGGGGGAGGAGTCTGTTAGGAGGAGGAGTATCTGCCTCAGGGGGAGGAGTCTCTGTCTCAGGGGGAGGAGTCTGTTAGGAGGAGGAGTCTCTCAGTGGGAGGAGTCTCTGTCTTAGGGGGAGGAGTCTCTGTCTTAGGGGGAGGAGTCTCTTAGGGGGAGGAGTCTGTTAGGAGGAGGAGTCTCTGCCTCAGTGGGAGGAGTCTCTGTCATCAGGGGGAGGAGTCTGTTAGGGGGAGGAGTCTCTTAGGGGGAGGAGTCTCTCAGGGGGAGGAGTCTCTTAGGGGGAGGAGTCTCTTAGGGGGAGGAGTCTCTGCCTCAGGGGGAGGAGTCTCTCAGGGGGAGGAGTCTCTGTCTTAGGGGGAGGAGTCTCTGTCTCAGAGGGAGGAGTCTCTCAGGGGGAGGAGTCTCTGTCTCAGGGGGAGGAGTCTTTTAGGGGGTGGAGTCTCTGTCTCAGGGGGAGGAGTCTCTGTCTTAGTGGGAGGAGTCTCTGCCTCAGGGGGAGGAGTCTCTTAGGAGGAGGAGTCTCTGCCTCAGGGGGAGGAGTCTCTGTCTTAGGGGGAGGAGTCTCTTAGGGGGAGGAGTCTCTTAGAGGGAGGAGTCTCTTAGAGGGAGGAGTCTCTCAGGGGGAGGAGTCTCTCAGGGGGAGGAGTCTCTGCCTCAGGGGGAGGAGTCTCTGTCTTAGTGGGAGGAGTCTCTGCCTCAGGGGGAGGAGTCTCTTAGGGGGAGGAGTCTCTACCTTAGGGGGAGGAGTCTCTTAGGGGGAGGAGTCTCTTAGGGGGAGGAGTCTCTCAGGGGGTGGAGTCTCTGTCATTAGGGGAGGAGTCTCTGCCTCAGTGGGAGGAGTCTCTTAGAGGGAGGAGTCTCTTAGGGGGAGGAGTCTCTGCCTCAGGGGGAGGAGTCTCTTAAGGGGAGGAGTCTCTTAGGGGGAGGAGTCTCTGCCTCAATGGGAGGAGTCTCTGGGGGAGTTGTCTCTTAGGGGGAGGAGTCTCTGTCTTAGTGGGAGGAGTCTCTTAGGGGGAGGAGTCTCTCAGAGGGAGGAGTCTCTGTCTTAGTGGGAGGAGTCTCTTAGGGGGAGGAGTCTCTCAGGGGGAGGAGTCTCTTAGGGGGAGGAGCCTCTCAGGGGGAGGAGTCTCTCAGGGGGAGGAGTCTCTGTCATCAGGGGCAGGAGTCTCTGTCATCAGGGGCAGGAGTCTCTTCCTCAGTGGGAGGAGTCTCTCAGTGGGAGGAGTCTCTCAGTGGGAGGAGTCTCTGTCATCAGGGGGAGGAGTCTGTTAGGGGGAGGAGTCTCTGCCTTAGGGGGAGGAGTCTCTTAGGGGGAGGAGTCTCTCAGTGGGAGGAGTCTCTGTCATTAGGGGAGGAGTCTCTGTGTCAGGGGAGGAGTCTCTGGGGGAGGTGTCTGTTAGGGGGAGGAGTCTCTTCCTCAGTGGGAGGAGTCTCTGCCTTAGGGGGAGGAGTCTCTTAGGGGGAGGAGTCTCTCAGTGGGAGGTGTCTGTTAGGGGGAGGAGTCTGTTAGGAGGAGGAGTCTCTGTCTCAGGGGGAGGAGTCTCTGTCATCAGGGGAGGAGTCTCTGGGGGAGGTGTCTTTTAGGGGGTAGAGTCTCTGTCTTAGGGGGAGGAGTCTCTTAAGGGAAGGAGTCTCTTAGGGGGAGGAGTCTGTTAGGGGGAGGAGTCTGTTAGGGGGAGGAGTCTGTTAGGAGGAGGAGTCTCTGTCTCAGGGGGAGGAGTCTCTGTCATCAGGGGAGGAGTCTCTGGGGGAGGTGTCTTTTAGGGGGTAGAGTCTCTGTCTTAGGGGGAGGAGTCTCTTAAGGGGAGGAGTCTCTTAGGGGGAGGAGTCTCTTAAGGGGAGGAGTCTCTTAGGGGGAGGAGTCTGTTAGGGGGAGGAGTCTGTTAGGAGGAGGAGTCTCTGTCTCAGGGGGAGGAGTCTCTCTCTCAGGGGAGGAGTCTCTGGGGGAGGTGTCTTTTAGGGGGTGGAGTCTCTGGGGGAGGTGTCTTTTAGGGGGAGGAGTCCCTGTCTTAGGGGAGGAGCCTCTCAGGGGGAGGAGTCTCTTAGGGGGAGGAGTCTCTCAGGGGGAGGAGTCTCTGCCTTAGGGGGTGGAGTCTCTGTCATTAGGGGAGGAGTCTCTGTCATCAGGGGGAGGAGTCTCTGTCTTAGGGGGTGGAGTCTCTGTCATCAGGGGGAGGAGTCTCTGTCTTAGGGGGTGGAGTCTCTGTCATCAGGGGGAGGAGTCTCTGTCTTAGGGGGTGGAGTCTCTATCATCAGGAGCTAATTCTGCTACGTAAAGCAGGAAGCTCTGTCTCTTCTGTAGTTACCTGCGTCTCTTCTTTCTTTACTGTATTTATTATTATCATTACAACCAGGGCTCTATATTTACTTTTTTCATCACCAGCCAATGTGGCCAGTAAATTTCTCAAGTTACCAGCCAATCAGAATATCCACTAGCCACATATTTTTCCCTGCAAAAAAGACGAGATGAGACCCACTCATTTCAATATATTGACTAAAGCTTAAATTAAAGGCTTAAATAAAAGCTTAAATTCATTTTACAGTCAAATTGGGAATGTATATCCAATTAAAAGAATGACAATCATTAAACTTATGTACATACAAAACTTATTTTAACATTTCATTACTCCTCAACCCTCACATACTATTCAGGGTCACATTTTGTGTACGTCAAAAAATTACTTTAAAACTGATTTATATTCATGTCAACCCTGAATCTACAAAAATGGAAATATTGAACAACTTTCTAACCATGTTTTAGTGCTGCGGATAATGCACAAAATTAAACACAATGTGCAGAGACTAATTATGAGGGGGATACTGTGAGATGCTTAAACATCGTCCGAGCTCTCTGAACTGTCTTCGGATCCGTCTAAATCAGTTCCATTTTCCCCTTTTCACACAAAGTGGGGCCGGCGTGTGCGCAAACTGTCACCATGCCGGATTCCAATTTTTTCAAAATATCATCCTCCTCCTCCCCTCCTTTGGCAGGCATATCTTTTCTCTTCACGGCCGGCTGTCCCAACCATCGCCACATTTTGTTAGTGTTTGCGTCTGTATTTGTACCAATAACACGCTGGCAAATAATGCTCGACCCCGGCTCAATGCATTCATTCACCATGATGGAGCAGAGTCGCCTAAATAAAGACAGAAGTGTCCCAAATACAAAAATCAAATGCTGAATGACAGACACCCCATTTGTGCATGTTAAGCTAACTGCTTGTTAATACGATAAGTGTTTTATTACTTTGCATGTCTTCCAAAAGAGAAAATAATCAGACGCAGGGTAGCAAAACATGATGGGCGTGAAAACGAAACTCAGAAAATCAGCTCGGCGCATGGGCAAAGTAGCAATTCTCGACAAGCAGGAGAAATCGACTGAACACCGGCGTCTATCGTATTTCCAAACCAAGAGGGACCCGCTCCCCTAGTGCGGCAGCCTCGGCGGATGCGTTCCCATAGAAACTGCGCTCGCGCGTCCCGCGCATAGACTGCCCATAATCATTTCGCCTCCCGCCAAATAGATGGTAAAGTTCCTCACTTATCATCGGCCAAGCCGATGAGTTTTTTTTTTAATACAAGCCAAAAATAACTTTCACCCGCAGTTTTCAGTGCAATCTGTTGGTTTTCTTAGCTAGGAAATTGTTTTTGAATTGGCTCTATATGAACGAATTGGATTATTTTATGAATTATGATTATTATTAATTAATTGAATTCCAATTGGCTTGAATTGGACTTACTATCTAAGTGCCTTGAGATGACATTTGTTGTATTTGGCGCTATATAAATAAAAATGAATTGAATTGAATTGAATTTGGCTGGTGTTCATTTTGAGCCCCGATTACAACTCATCAGTGCTGAGAAGAATATTATTATCACCCGTCTTTTGGCCTCTCGCAGAGACACAAAACGACATGGGATAATCCATTCAAAAGCACCCAACCAGCCCCAAACTCGGAGAAACTCTGTTAACAACTCTGTTGTTTTATTCTCCAAAGATGGACTTTTTCAAGGGAAAACTCCTGCTTTAGTAACTTTTCATTCGCCTGCTTTTTCTTTCCTTGCAAAGTAGTCATATTTCTACAACAAAGACTGATATTTGGCTTTATTTTACCAAACTTACCTGCCGCTCAAATTACAATCAGTCTAATTAAGATCCAAGCTAAACTATGCCACCTGCTTACAGTGTTGAAACACAACTCACAAATGCACATTTCACAAACCAAAGATGGGATGAAACTGAAACCTTAAGTATGAAAACGGATCACTTTGGCTTTCTTTATGCTCGCTCCTGTTTAGCAGCCACGTGTGGATGGGACGTGCCGTACTTTAAACGCTACACAAGCTCAGCTCGTGGCATCACTCACCCACAGGAACTACAGCTCAAAGCTGTTTTCAGTCATTTTGCTCATATTCTTCACTGGAGCTTTTATTTTCACACACACACTTGGCTTCTATTCATTCGGACGTGCTGCAGCGTGGAGATAAAACTATTTCCGGTGCAAATAAAAGCACAATTCAGGCAAATTCACTTCAGTTTTATTTTGACACCATATTTATAAATCACAACAAACATCACCTTAGGAGGCTTCTAAAGGTAAAGTCCTGAATTACAGCACTGATGGCAAAGCCCAGACATCCACTTATAGTTCAGGGTATCAAGCACACATTTCAGAAATATGCTTTCATGTTGACAAAGTAACCGCCATCAGAGCAGAACAGACTCCGGGACTGATCGTTCCATCCAAACGCACAGTCTCTGCCTCCTCCTCTCCTGCTGATTCCTCTGTAACTCACTGATATATTAACTCTTCCTCTCCACTCCACCTCCCAGTAACAGCGGCCAGTCAGAACATTTCCACACAGCAGCTGAGGCCAGACATCCAACCTGTCTGGATGATCAGGATATGGCTGAACCTCCTCCACACGTGTCACCTTCCTGTTGCTGTCAGACAGTTTCAGGTTCCTGCTCACTGTGTTTGTGTCGATTGTGAGTCGGCAGGAATCTGATGGAGAGAACAAACACAGTCCAGCTGCAGTTATTGATCCATCATCTGTTCACTTTGATCAATGAGTGATGTGACAGTGTGGCGATGGCTGGATGTCATGAATCAGATGAAGAACACACTCACACTTCCTCAGCCCTGGTGTCAGCCATCGTTCTCCAGCAGGCTCCACCCTGAAAGCAGGAAAATAACTGTCACATGTTTCAGGACTCCAGAAATAGCATCTAGAATGAGCCGGTCCCATTCCAGCTGATGCTGGAGGAACGGTGGAGCACATGCTGCCAGTCATACCCATATATTCTGCTTATGTCCCAAAGTAAAGACACTCTGGGGAGAGGTATCTGATGCTCTGTACCTCGGGATGCTGCTGTGGCTCTATTAGGAGTGATGCCTAAAGGGCTGAATGGGAGGTCAGAGAAACATCTGTAAATATATTACTCACAGCAGCACTGAGCTGCAGAACTATTAGATGGCTGAACCCCCCCTTCATATAACATCTGGATCCAGAAGGTTTGGGACCTCCATCAGATGGATAGAGAAAAGTGCAGAAACTGAACGTCGGCGCTGAAAACCCAATAAAAAACAAGTTCAAACTAAATGTTTTCTGCAGTCAGATGATGGAGATGATGAAGTTTCTGTCTATGAATTCAACTCTTCAACTTTGGAAGAATTTTCACTTTGATTTTTCTCTCCTTTCTGAAGCCAAATATGAGCTTTAAACACTGAGCTGAAATCTCTTCAGTCTCTGACATCATGGTCTCTCCTGATGGTCACATTGTTTCTGCTGACTCCTCCTCTCAGAAGGTTTCAGGGCAGCCAAACATCCAGATCCTCTCTCAGGACGCAGGTCTAACCCACATGTACGCATTTCCAGATGTACGCTGAACATGGTTCTAGAAATCTTTGTGCTAAGCTAGGCTAACGTGTCCTGGACCCATCTGTGCGTCTGACCCAGGGTCAGAGGACCAACAGACACTTCTCACTGTTGTTCCTGCAGATGTTCTCCTTGGAGACCTCCTCCACAAATATCTGCTGTTCATGTTCAACCAGTGTTTGTGCTGTGAGCAAAGGAAACAGGCTCCTACATGTGTGATTGTTCATGTAACACTCAGCAGGAAGCAGAAGCACAGGGCTGAGTGCAGGACAGAGAACATGTTCCCAGCTCTGCCTCCTCTATCAGACACTGTGAGGCTGCAGCAGGCCTCTCCATACCTGAGTGTGTGTGGATCCTTCAGTGCAGCCCTCAGCAGCTTCTCTCCTGAGGCTCCTGGATGGTTGTAGCTCAGGTCCAGCTCTCTCAGGTGGGATTTGGGGTTGGAGGTCACAGCTTCAGCCAGAGAAGCACAGCCTTCCTCTGTGATCAGACAGCCTGACAGGCTGCAGACACACACAGAACAACAGAAACTCTGAGAGAACTGCTCTGAAGCTGAAGCTGAATGTCTGCAGCTGTCTCACATTACTGACTCCGTGTCTTCAGAAATCTGAGTCACAATCAAACTACACACACGTGGATGGACCTGATTTCTGCTGCCATTTTAGCCCCGAACACATGCAGCCACTCCCCACTGAGTCCTGTTCAGATAGAAATATGCTCTGCACCACAGTGAGAGCAGCAGTGAAGAAGAAGCTGATTTCACTGATGTGAACCTGAGACGCTCGTCAGCAGGGGCGCCGCTAGGGATTTAAGAATTATTTTCATGGGCCCCAAACAGCCGGTCAGGAGGCTTTATGATGAATTATGATGAATTTATGATGTTATTTTACATACAACTATGCATTTTGATGCATTTTCAGTCTGTTTTTGGTTTTCAAAAATGTGTTCCTTCTACTTTTCCTTCTCCTCTTTCTTTCCTTTCTGTTCGTGTGTGGCTACCTGACTTTGAGGCATATTGCCTTCTCTGCCTTCTTACCCGCTGCGGCGCTGCAGCTGATCCAGTCGGACTGAACCATTTCACATAAATAGAAAGGGGGGGGGGGGGCTTAATGTTTCCAAAACAAATTAAGTTATTGTTACCGGAACATTGTAAATAAAATATATTTGTTATTATAAGTTAGTTAATAACTTGACTCATTATTTTTGGTCAGTGTTATAATTTTATTGGGGCCTCTCTGGGCCCCTCTTAATCATGGGCCCCTAGAAGCCTGAATATGGTTCTGAGCCAGGTTTGACGGCTGCTCTGAGCCAAAAAAGACTTTCCAGGTTGTTCCAGGTTCAGGTTCCAGGTTCAGGTGAGTTCCTGTGGTGTCAGAGGCCTAAAGCTGCTGGAACAATCATACAAAGAGCATCCACAGGTGTTCTGTTACCTGAGAGTTTCCAGTCTGCAGTTTGGACTCTTCAGGCCAGCAGACACCTGTTTCACCCCTGAATCCTGCAGGTTGTTGTTACTCAGGTCCAGTTGTGTCAGGCTGGAGGACTGGGAGCTGAGAGCTGAGGACAGAGCTGCACATCCTTCATCTGAGAGGTTACAGACGCTCAGCCTGAGGAGACAGTTACAGAGAAAAAGAACAGCTGGGATCACAATCAGTCAGCTCTAATGCTGACTGTGGACTGAAAGCCCACTTAGAGGGAACATCAGGGTTAGAAGCCTGTGATCGTGTCCGTGCGGTGGTTTTTATGCTCAGACGCATCATGAGTGAAACAAGGAGTCCACACGGTGGCTGAGCCTTTCCACCCTGGAGCTGCAGCTCATCAGAGACAGTCTCAGAATCTGATTCAAACAGCAGAGGCTTTCATGGGGAACACAGCTGAGGAACTGATCCCAGACTGATGGTGGGGCTGACTTCAGAGCTGCCCACCGGGAACAAAGGCTAACATTTATCAGCACTCTGCTGCAGCATGAAAACAGCCTCACCTGAGAGTTTCCAGCCCACAGGTTGGACTCTGCAGTCCAGACAGCAGCTTCACTCCTGAATCCTGCTGCAGGTTGGAGTTTCTCAGGCCCAGTTGTGTCAGGCTGGAGGACTGGGAGCTGAGAGCTGAGGACAGAGCTGCACATCCTTCATCTGAGAGGTTACAGACGCTCAGCCTGAGGAGAAGATGTTAAACAGTCTTACATTCAGTCACATTTAATAAGAACAGTCACATAAGGGACAGTAATGATGTGAAGCTGCTCTGCAGCCACAATATCTCTGTAACTTCTACTTAGGAGTCTCTGAATCTGGTGATGTGCACTATGGTTCCATTCTTGGTGTTTTATATTCATCTTTTTAATGGACTTTAATTACTAATCCACAGCAGAGATGTTGAAAATGTCTCCCATCGCCCACAAATATCTCACTATACACAGAAACACTTTATTAGTGATTCATGAAGGCTGATCCACAGATATACAGATTAATCTGTAGGTTCATGCTTTAAAATGGAAGAAAAACACTCATTTAAAATGTGAGATCCATTCCTGCATGTGAAACGTGTTCTGCACATCTGGGAATCTCTTCCTGTCTCTCTGTAGTTTGTGACTTTGCTCTGTTTTGTGCAGTTTTACTGCAGCTGACCTGCAGAGACCATGCATCCATGTGATGTGCAGAGCTCTCCACAGAGTGAGGTCAGCACTGCCCACCCTGCAGGAGGTCCACACCAGGCGCTGCACCACCAGAGCAGGAACACCCCGCTCCTACTCACATGTTTACTTGTATATTTTCCTTCCTGTCAGATTCATCTCACCCTGTTTTATTCTTATTTTGCTGCCTGGCACAGCTGAGCTGGTTGCAGTGCACATTTCACTGCCGGCGTTCAGCTGCAGGTGACCAATAAAGATGGCTGATCCTCGATCGGTCGTTAATTATCTCATTATGTTAACGAATTAAAGCAGCTTTTCATGATAACTTGTTCATTTATGTCCTAATCTTTGATCACATCATGTTTTAAAGCAGCGACTCTGAAAAGCTTCATGGGAACAGGGGCTGGGCGAGTTAACTCGTTACTATCGCGTTAACTTGTCAATTATTTAACGCCGATGAATATTTTATCTCACATTACTCTTTTTTTTTTTTTTTAAAAATGTAAAAATAATTATTTAATTTTTTTATGACTTAATAACACATATCAAATCACCATAAATGAAATGATGTCACGTTCAATCGCTGCATCAAGTTTACATTTTTTTCTAAACTTGTAAATGGAGATAATCTCCCAAAGAAATGATTTTTAACAGTCTTTAGGCAGGAATTTTCTCAAATCTCCACTTGTAAAATTAGAGCATTCTCTAGGTAACACAGTAACATCTTTTAACATGTAATCAATTTTAACAACAATTTCAATATGAAATAATGCATACATTTTACTAAATAACATCATGAATTAAACGCTTGCCGACGATCTTGCTAGCAAACATTCTTGCTAGCAAACATTCTTGCTAGCAAACATTCTTGCTAGAAAACGATCTTGCTAGCAAACATTCTTGCTAGCAAACGATCTTGCTAGCAAACATTCTTGCTAGCAAACGATCTTGCTAGCAAACATTCTTGCTAGCAAACGATCTTGCTAGCAAACATTCTTGCTAGCAAACATTCTTGCTAGCAAACATTCTTGCTAGCAAACGAACTTTTTCTTTTTTTCCTCTCTTTGCTTTAAAAGATACAAAATAGTGCAAAAACATGTTTTTTTTAAAAAAAATACTTTGTTTTTTAAATACGCTAGCAAACGAAATTTTTTTTCTTTTTTTCCTCTCTTTGCTTTAAAAGATACAAAAATAGAGCAAAAACTTTTTTTTTTTTTTTTAATACTTTATTTTTTAAATACGCTAGCAAACGATCTTGCTAGCCATTAGCTTCACATATCATTGATATCACTCACCGGAGTTTCCACAGTAAGCTACCATTATCCAGCCCCGTCAATGTCAGCGATATACACCATGCAGCACTCCCTCTCGCACACTTTATCCTCGATTCTTTTTTTCTTTAGAATTTCCTCTGTGCTTTGCATCTCACCGCTCACATGGCTGGGCTCTCTCCTTATGCTCGGTTTGTTTTTTCCTTCCTCGTGCTTGTCCCTCACACACAAGCGCCGCCAAGGATCAAAAATTCACTGGCGCAGCATTAATCTATGCGTGAGCCGTAGCTACACTTTCAGTGTGCGGGTCCCACCTTCACCCACAGCTCATCGCCCACTTCAGTCTGATGCCAAATCGCGTGCTGATCAATTTCAACCTGTTTAGCTTTTCAAACAACTATTCAAACTATAACTTTCATACAGTTTAACTGCCAGAAAGAAATGATCCCTTAAAATGTAGGAAAACGTGTCCTCTTTCACACAAAGTCACGCTCATTGAGCTCTGCCGCACATTTTTCTTACAAATTGCCTCTGAGCCCAGAGGTCGCCTCTACTTTCTGAACAGCGAGCGTTTGTTGGAGACAGTGGAGCGCAGCCTAAGTCATAGTGCAATTTTAAGCAGCCAAAGTGAGCGCACCTGTCAGAGACACAGGCGAGCCGCACGCGCTCCTGTTCCCGGGGCAACGCCTCGTTAGCCGGCTGTCACACATCAGCAGTGACGTCAGCATGCTGAGAGACACCACGGGTCAGACTTTGCTCAAAATAAAGTTCCAAAAAGTCACAAAAATAACACTTTTCTTTCTTTCTTTCAGACATTTCAATGTCCAATAAACTTCAAAACAGCCTAGACGTAACGATACCGCAGCGCCGCGGATCTTCGGCCGGTCTCGGGTAGCCGGCTTCGGCCGGTGCGGAGAGCCGTTCGTGACGGGGCTGGGGTGCGGCCGGAGGACGGTCGCCCCTCTCCTATCGCGCACCGCATGTTTGTGGAGAACCTGCTGCTAAATCACTTGCAGAGGCCCTGGAGCCTGGTGACTCTTAAAAAAAATAAAATAAAAAATTACATGGAGCTCTGGTCGGGAAGGACCAGAGTCCATGCCCGGGAAGGGCTGCTTGAGTTCAGGTGAGTGTGCCTGGACCAGGCAGCCTGGTGACTAAAAAAAAAAGTGTTTTATAGTACCAGGGGCGTGGAGCTCCAGGGGGTGCGGACTGGATCGTTAGGCCGGGGAGGGGTGCTTAAGTGTGGGTACACAGGTGTGGATGGAGGGCCTGGAGCCCGGTTCTTTTTTTTTTTATAGTACCAGGGGCGTGGAGCTCCAGGGGGTGCGGACTGGATCGTTAGGCCGGGGAGGGGTGCTTAAGTGTGGGTACACAGGTGTGGATGGAGGGCCTGGTGCTCGGTTCTTTATAATCTTTTTTTCTTCTTTTTACAATACCAGGGGCGTGGAGCTCCAGGGGGTGCGGACTGGATTCTTAGGCCGGGGAGGGGTGCTTAAGTGTGGGTACACAGGTGTGGATGGAGGGCCTGGAGCTCGGTTCTTTATAATCTTTTTTTCTTCTTTTTACAATACCAGGGGCGTGGAGCTCCAGGGGGTGCGGACTGGATTCTTAGGCCGGGGAGGGGTGCTTAAGTGTGGGCACACAGGTGTGGATGGAGGGCCTGGAGCTCGGTTCTTTATAATCTTTTTTTCTTCTTTTTACAGTACCAGGGGCGTGGAGCTCCAGGCGGTGCGGACTGGATTCTTAGGCCGGGGAGGGGTGCTTAAGTGTGGGTACACAGGTGTGGATGGTTGGCCTGGAGCTCGTTTTTTTTTTTTTTACAGTACCAGGGGCGTGGAGCTCGGTTCTCCTTAACCCTTAGGGCCGTTTCAAAGCAGTGCGGCAAAGCGTGGCGGAACGGAAGCGATTTTCACCGGCGGAGGTGAAAATACATGGAAACAGATCTGTCCTTGCACACAGACGCGGCGGTAGTCGGGCAGTAGCGGCGCGGGAGACGCCTCCGTCCCGCGCTGCTTTTGGAAAATAGAACTCGAGCGGAATTTGGACGGCAGCGGCCGGCGGCGGCCGGCGGTGTCCCGTTGAAATGGATGGGGAATGCAGACAGGGCTGGAGCGGAACTACCGCGGCCGCAGACTGTCCGGTGTGAAAAGCCAAGTAGAACACAGCGCCTGATAACTGCCGTTGTCTCGCTGCCACGCTCTGGTCTGAAATCGTCCTAACCCGGGGTCGGCTTGTTTGAGAAAGAAACCCAGGAATAGCGTTCTTTTCCGGAGTTAAGACGAAATACAGATTTTTGGTTCAAAAATGATTTGTGTGTGTTTTTTCCTTTCCTTTCAAACTTAAATGTCGGGTTTCCTTCCAAAAATAAACTGCTTTTGGTGCTTCCAATTGTTTGGTCGTTAATTAACTCACAAAAAAAAAACACGAACCAAACTTGCTTCTAAATAATCCAAATATTTTTCTCCAACGAAAAAGTTCCTAATCTTCTGGCATTTTGCCGTACATACCCTCAAACGACTGGTTCCTTTCTTCCTTTGTCTAACAATTTTCCGCGTGTAACGGCGACAGTTCCTGTTGTCCTCCAGCGCGCAGTGGGAAAGTTTCTCCGTGGTCCAAGTTCCAAAGTTGTCCGTAATCCAAAGTTCCAGGAGTTATTGACTAATTGTACTGGTGAAAACAGGTTTTTGGCTTTTCCTGGAGCCCAAGTCCTGTCCGTTTTTGGTAACATGTCATTTCTCCGACGCCCCTTTGGTCCGACCCGTCAATATTCCGAAAATTTCCCATTGATCCTACAGCCCACTCGTCCGAAATGTCTTTGTTCCAGATTAAATTCACCCTTTGTTCCGACAGCTCAATGTTTGAGCCCACACGTACACACGCACGTGCACCTACACGCGTGCACACGCATAAACGTGCACACAAACGTGCACACACACGTGCACTAGCACGTGCACATTAATACACATATGCACACACACGTGCACACACTTACACACGTGCACACGCACGTGCACCTACACATGTGCACACGCACGTGCACACGCATAAATGTGCACACACACACGTGCACTAGCACGTGCACATGCATACACATATGCACACACACGTGCACTAGCACGTGCACATTAATATACATATGCACACACACGTGCACCTACACACGTGCACACACACTTACACACGTGCACGCACGTACACCTACACACGTGCACACACACACATGCACAAAAAAACTTACACACACACGTGCGCTAGCACGTGCACACACATGCGCACACACGTGCACACACTTAGACACGCACGTGCACACGCATAAACGTGCACACGCACGTGCACGCGCATAAACGTGCACTAGCACGTGCACCTACACACGTGCACACACGTGAACTAGCACTCCCAGGAGTCTGGGAGGAGTCTCTGCCTCAGTGGGAGGAGTCTGTTAGGGGGAGGAGTCTCTTAGGGGGAGGAGTCTCTGCCTCAGGGGGAGGAGTCTGTTAGGGGGAGGAGTCTCTTAGGGGGAGGAGTCTCTGCCTCAGGGGGAGGAGTCTCTTAGGGGGAGGAGTCTCTAACTCAGGGGGAGGAGTCTCTTAGGGGGAGGAGTCTCTGCCTCGGGGAGGAGTCTGTTAGGAGGAGGAGTCTGTTAGGGGGAGGAGTCTGTTAGGAGGAGGAGTCTCTTAGGGGGAGGAGTCTCGTCCTCAGGGGAGGAGTCTGTTAGGGGGAGGAGTCTCTTAGGGGGAGGAGTCTCGTCCTCAGGGGGAGGAGTCTCTTAGGGGGAGGAGTCTCTTGGGGGAGGAGTCTCTGCCTCAGTGGGAGGAGTCTCTTAGGGGAGGAGTCTGTTAAGGGGAGGAGTCTCTTAGGGGGAGGAGTCTCTCAGGGGGAGGAGTCTCTGCCTCAGGGGAGGAGTCTCTTAGGAGGAGGAGTCTCTTAGGGGGAGGAGTCTCTTAGGAGGAGGAGTCTCTCAGGGGGAGGAGTCTCTGACTTAGTGGGGGGAGTCTCTTAGGAGGAGGAGTCTCTTAGGGGGAGGAGTCTCTTAGGAGGAGGAGTCTCTCAGGGGGAGGAGTCTGTTAAGGGGAGGAGTCTCTTAGGGGGAGGAGTCTCTCAGAGGGAGGAGTCTCTGACTTAGTGGGGGGAGTCTCTTAGGAGGAGGAGTCTCTTAGGGGGAGGAGTCTCTTAGGAGGAGGAGTCTCTCAGGGGGAGGAGTCTGTTAAGGGGAGGAGTCTCTGTCTTAGTGGGAGGAGTCTCTGTCTCAGGGGAGGAGTCTCTGCCTCAGGGGGAGGAGTCTGTTAGGGGGAGGAGTCTCTTAGGGGGAGGAGTCTCTGTCTCAGGGGAGGAGTCTCTGCCTCAGGGGGAGGAGTCTGTTAGGGGGAGGAGTCTCTCAGGGGGAGGAGTCTATCAGGGGGAGGAGTCTCTGTCTTAGTGGGAGGAGTCTCTCAGGGGGAGGAGTCTCTTAGGGGGAGGAATCTCTGTCTCAGGGGAGGAGTCTCTGCCTCAGGGGGAGGAGTCTGTTAGGGGGAGGAGTCTCTCAGGGGGAGGAGTCTCTTAGGGGGAGGAGTCTCTGTCTTAGGGGGAGGAGTCTCTTAGGGGGAGGAGTCTGTTAGGGGGAGGAGTCTCTGTCTTAGGGGGAGGAGTCTCTCAGGGGGAGGAGTCTCTCAGGGGGAGGAGTCTCTTAGGGGGAGGAGTCTGTTAGGAGGAGGAGTCTCTGTCTTAGGGGGAGGAGTCTGTTAGGAGGAGGAGTCTGTGTCTTAGGGGGAGGAGTCTCTTGGGGGAGGAGTCTCTTGGGGGAGGAGTCTCTTCCTCAGTGGGAGGAGTCTCTTAGGGGGAGGAGTCTCTTAGGGGGAGGAGTCTGTTAGGGGGAGGAGTCTGTTAGGAGGAGGAGTCTCTTAGGGGGAGGAGTCTGTGTCTTAGGGGGAGGAGTCTCTTGGGGGAGGAGTCTCTTGGGGGAGGAGTCTCTTGGGGGAGGAGTCTCTTCCTCAGTGGGAGGAGTCTCTTAGGGGGAGGAGTATCTTGGGGGAGGAGTCTCTTCCTCAGTGGGAGGAGTCTGTTAGGGGGAGGAGTCTCTGTCTTAGTGGGAGGAGTCTCTCAGGGGGAGGAGTCTCTTAGGGGGAGGAGTCTCTTAGGGGGAGGAGTCTGTTAGGAGGAGGAGTCTCTATCTTAGGGGAGGAGTCTCTTAGGGGGAGGAGTCTGTTAGGGGGAGGAGTCTCTTAGGGGGAGGGGTCTCTTAGGGGGAGGAGTCTCTGTCTTAGTGGGAGGAGTCTCTGCCTCAGTGGGAGGAGTCTCTGGGGGAGGAGTCTCTGTCTCAGGGGGAGGAGTCTCTGCCTCAGGGGGAGGAGTGTCTTAGGAGGAGGAGTCTCTGTCTCAGGGGGAGGAGTCTGTTAGGGGGAGGAGTCTGTTAGGGGGAGGAATCTCTTAGGGGGAGGAGTCTCTTAGGGGGAGGAGTCTCTCAGGGGGAGGAGTCTCTCAGGGGGAGGAGTCTCTGCCTTAGGGGAGGAGTCTC